>NC_050574.1:97693771-97993771 GCF_011100635.1 Trichosurus vulpecula | reverse complement strand
TGACTGACAAGTTTGGCATATATATATGTACACATACATATATACATATATACATATATGCATATATGCATATGTATGCATGTGTGTATGTATGCATAAAAATGCAGATAGTAGATGTATCCACATATGTGAATTAGCCCAACCATTGTGCATTGACCCAACCATTCTTGAGAATCATTTGGAAGCATGCTAGAAAAGAGATCAAATTGTTTATTACTTTGGACCCATTGATATCACCACTGTATATATACCCTAAATAGGCCAAAGGCAAAAAGGGAAATCCCAAGTATATTAAAATATTTTTAGCACCATTTTGTGTGTGTGTGTGTGTGTATGTGTGTGTTCACGCATGTGTGTGGTAACACGAAGTTGAAAACCAAGCAGGTACCTATCAATTAGGGAATGAATGAGCCAATGATAGTATATGGCTATGATGGAATATTATTGAGCTAAAATAAAAAAAATAGATAAGGACCTCAGGAAAACTTGGAAAGACCTATATGAATTGATGCAGCAAAAAAATAGGCAATCAAGAACAATATATAGCCAGTAGTGTGAAGGAAAGCAATATTAAAATATTAAAACTCACTTCAGTGCCATGACCAATCATGACTCCAGAGGGAGGAAGACAAACCTCTTCTTAGCAGAGAAGGGACAGGCTTCAGATGTGGAATAAGGCATACATCACCAGAGCCATTTGTCTTGTTTAGCTGTATTTCTTTGATTGGAGGGAAGGTTCTATTTTTGGGTAGATAATGAGAAGTGATAGTGATATCAAAAATAAGTGTCAGAAAAATATTAAGACAATGACAACAACATTGTTTTGGTCCCTCTGTGTTTCCAATAAGGAGACTCTGAGAGTATATTCAAGCTCATCCCTGCTCATATTTTCATTTATTATTTGCACAATTTAGAGAACTAAATTGGATGAAAACTAGCTTGTAAAAACTCCTGTTTTATGTAGCTCCTTTAGATTTAAAGAGTAATCCAGAGGTATAAGGTTTGCAAAGTGCTCTGCATGTATTATCTCATTTGATAAAGAGAGAAGACTCAATGCTAAGCAAGTTAAAGCAAGAGATTTCTAAAAACATTTTAGTTGTTCACAGAATTCATTGGAAAGAAAGTGAGCCAGATGGAACAATGATCAGTGAGACCAAAAAGAAATCTCCTTCATTCAGTCCCTGACTGCACAAGAAGCCTGCCAGTACCGAGATGGAGAATATACCAGTCGAGGTGGAAGCTGGAATGGGTTCTGATAAACAGAATCTGAAGTCTGTGGGAGTGCTGAGTGGGGATGCACTGGGGGAGACCTCAAGCCAGCTCCAGTATAGGTAAGAAGGTCTTGAAACCTGTGGGTGCTCTGGGCAGGGACCCACCGGAGACGTCAGAATTTATTTCATCCTTCGGTAAATAGGGCCTGAAATCTAAGGGATCTGTGAGAATTCTGAGAGGGGACCCATCAGGGAGGTATAAAGGTAGGTCAAATATCCAAAAGTAGGGCCTAAAACCAGTGGGATATACTCTGTGGTTTGTCAGGATTGCAGTGGGAAAGAGCTTTACTAAGGAAATAGGGCCTGGCGGTGCTTACTTGGAGGTATTCAGGGCTACAGCAGGAGACAGGGTCAACCCAACACCAGGGCTTGTGCTGTGGCTCCTTGTAGGAGGCCTGAGGCCATAGAGATCCTCACCAGCTAATTGGGGAGGCTTAGAGAGACAGTGAATGATCAAATTAACTTCCAACTGGGGATTGCCCAAGGAGCAGGAGACACAGAAGAGCCTCAGGGAGCATCTACATCAGGCATCTGGGAGATGGAGGCAGAGCAACCTGAGGAGACTTGTCAGAACTGATATAAAATGAAGTGAGTAGAACCATAAAATTATAGAATAACTATGATATCAAAAGAAAACAACTTTGAAGAAATTAAGAAATCTGATTAATGCAATGACCTATCATGACTTTGGAAGACTGATGATGAATCATGCTCTAGACAAAGACATGAAGGGATATAGAAGGAGATATACATTTTCGGCCATGACCAATGTGTGAATTTGTTTTGCTGTACTATATATTTTTATTACAAGGGAGGGCTTTTATGTGGGAAGGGGTAAGTGAGGCGGTATTGATAGTGAGGCAAAAAAAAAATAAGAAAAGAAAGAAAAGAACAATGAAACATTAAAAAATACATAGAAGAGAGCAGAAGGAAGTTTGGAAGGGGACAGACAAGCAAGATATTGTTGGTTCTGTGGTGTTAAATTTAATCTATAACTGAAAACAAACCCCAAGCTTTACCTAATAGAAATTCACAATTTCATACATAATCCTCTTTTTCTGATCTTCTTTGTATATAGAAATGCTCATATTTGTTGATGTTTGTCAAGCTTAAAAATAAATAAATGGATAAATACATACATACATACACATACATGTATGTGTGTATATATAAATATATGAATTTTTATTTTTTTAAATTAAATTAAATTTTTTTGTTACATTTTAAGTTCCAAACTGTCTCCTTCTTCCCCTTCCCCCCAACTACCATTAGAAACATATTTATAAATATATGTAAAACCATACTGTGTGTACTTTTATTTGTCAGTTTTTTCATCTTCCTTCATAGGTCCTTTGTAGTTAATTTGTGTATTTATAGTACTCAGAATGACTTGGCTGTTCACAATTATTTTTTGAACAGTATTGCTGTTATTGTATATAAAATATATGAGTTCCAAGGAAAAGTTGTTAAGTTATTAATATCAAGTCCACCAAGGAGGTCAAAAAAGAGTATGCAAACTGAGCCATTGGACTTGACAAAGAAGCCATTGATGACTGTGGAAGAGGGTAGATTTTGGAAAGTGGTGAAAATTGAAGATATCGCAAAGGGAGGAATGGGTAGATCTCAAAAATGATCTCTTTGCGTCCAGTCTCCACACCCTCCAATTTAGCCTTTAGCCTGTAGGCTACATACAAAGCACAAGTCTTCCTAATTCGTTTCATGTACTATTTCCATCCCCACCTAACCTTACTCCCTGAAGCCTATAAAGTTTAAGGCGCTTAGTCTTCTGACCTTCAAAGCGAGGTACCTCTTACATCTCATCTCCCAGTCTTCCTCTCCATGAACCCCTCAGTTATGCCAAACTGGCCTACTTTAATGTTCTCTGAACAAGCCAAATCTTCTCCTGCCTCTCTCTGAACATGAGAATACATACAGTTCCTTTGCCTTCCCTTCCTTTCCATTTTACTTCTCCCTCTTCCCTGGGGGTGTTAGGTGTAGCCTTCTTTCTTTCTTTCTTTCTTTCTTTCTTTTTTTGGAGGGGGAAAGGCAGGGCAATTGGGGTTAAGTGACTTGCCCGAGGTCACACGGCTAATAAGTGTGTCAAGTGTCTGAGGCTGGATTTGAACTCAGGTCCTCCTGGCTCCAGGGCCAGTTTTCTACTCACTGCAACCCCTAGCTGCCCCTGTGTAGCCTCCTTTCAAGCTAGAATGCTAGACCTGGAGTTAGAATCTTGCCTCAAGACACTTACTTGCTCTATGACCTTGGAAAAGTTGATAAACCTTTGTTGGCCTCAGTTTCCTCATCTGTAAATTGGGGATGATAACAGCACCCATCTCCCAAGGTTCTTTTGAGGATCAAATGAGACAAAATCTGTAAAGTGATTTGCAAATCTTAAAGCGCTATATAAATGTCAACTATTATTAATTAACATTATTATTTAGCTTCAGCTCTAATGCTACATCCTCTACAAATAATTTTTAAAATTTATATGTCTTGTCTCTCCAAGTGGATGGTGAATCCATGGAGAGCAGGTATAATGACTCACACATCTTTGAATCCGCCAGCACCTACTAGATCCCCTACCTAATAAATATCTGTTGCTAATGGTGATGACCCATGCTACTTCCCAGCTGGTATATACTCAGGGAATGCAGACTAATCTTGGTATTAATCATTCAGCCTGCTGGAAAACCTCATGGAATGCATTCCAAAGCCATATGGTTTTGCTTTTTTAATTGTCTGTTTCACTGTGCCCCTCCGTGAGTGCAGATAATCAAAAATTGATGGCATATAATTTGTTTATCATTACAAATCAACCAACTAGAGCCTTGTCTTGCCACTCCAGGGAGAGATAGAGGACGTTTATTTGTGCATAGGACTTAACTTTAACACAACGTCCAGTAAATCAGTCAAGACAGGTTTAGGGCTGGAAGAGACCTTAAAAATCAACTTCTTCATTTAACAAATGAGGAGCCTGAGGTCCAGAGTAGGGAAGAGACTTTTCCAGAGTCACCATGTCATAAGCAGCAGAGCCAAAATTTCAGATCAAGTCTTATGAGTCCAAATCTAGTGCTCTTTTCATTAGAACACGTTGTCTTGGCTACACCATATACAGAGGGAATTGCTGCAGACTTCCTACCCCAATAGCTTTTACAATCATCTAGCCAGTGAAATTTTTATTTAGTCTGTGTTGCTGTCCAAAAATTTGCTGTTTTAGGGGCTTGGTTTTTTTGATACACAATTGTCTTTGCTGTAGAACCATCCACTTCTCCTCATTGATATCTCCTCCCTTTTTTGGACTTAGGGTCATCCATGCTGGGATCCATCACACTAGAAACTTCCATCTCCCAGTTTCCAGAAGCAGAGGGACATAGTGCTGGATTTGGAGTCAGGAAGTCAAGGGTTCAAATACCATCTCTGACATTATTTGTGTGATCATACAAAAGCCTTCCTTCCTTCCTTCCTTCCTTTTACTCTTCCTTCCTTTCTCTCTCTCTTTTGCTTTCTTTTTCTTTCTCTTCCTTCCTTCTTTCTTTCTTTCTTTCTTTCTTTCTTTCTTTCTTTCTTTCTTTCTTTCTTTCTTTCTTTTTTTCTTCCTTCCTTCCTTCCTTCCTTCCTTCCTTCCTTCCTTCCTTCCTTCCTTCCTTCCTTCCTTCCTTCCTTCCTTCCTTTCTTCCTTCCTTCCTTCCTATTGGGATTAAGTAGCTTGCCAAGGGTCACCCAGATAGTAAATGTCTGAGGCTACATTTGAACTCAGGTCCTCCTGACTCTAGGGCTGGTGCTCTATCCACTGTACCACCCAGCTGCCCTGACACACCTTTCTAAACCCCGGTTTCCTCATGTGTAAAATGAAGGGGTTTCTCAGATCCCTTCTGGCCCTGAACCTATGCTCTAATGCTTCCTGTGGCCTTGTATTTCCCAGGCTATATAACATGTGAAGTAGAAAACCAATCAGATACACCTGAGCAACACTTTGCCCCCCATGCAAAATACCCCATCTTCCTTAGCATTCTTGATGTCCACCACTTGCCCTAGTAAATGCAGTGGTGGCAGGAGGGATAGGGAGAACTTGGTGTAATGATGTTGCAAGTCCCAGGGAGCAATTGCTTGTTGGAATTTTTTCCTCTTATCCTAGCACCTAACATCCCTCCCCCACCTCACCCCCTTTCTGATTGTATCTTTGTCTTTCCAGGGACAGTGACCAGCCCCTTTGTGTCCTGACCCCTTTGGATTCTGGTTGTGCCCCTTACCCTGCTGCCCTTCTGCATGTCCTGGATAGTCTCTAGTTAAGTCACATAGCCTTACCGTATGACCTAAAACATGTTAAACAAAAAGGACCTACTGCTTTGATTCACGATTCCTTCTTTTTCTTCTGTGCAGAATCCTTAAGTCCTACATTAGGATTGATCTCACCCATATTTCTCATTGCTATTTCTCTTTCCTGGCATTCTCACCTTCTACTGGGTCCTTTTTATGTGTTTAACACGGTGCATGATACATAGTAGGAGCTATAGGAATGCTAGCTTAAAAAAATAAAAAGAAAAGGCTTGAAATAAGTAATGCAGTATGTATTTAAGTATACATTATATGCACAAAATATACACTATGTATGTATACATGTATATCTCTATATGTATATGTACATATACTCATAAATATGTATATATATAGCTCTCTATGTACATATCTATCTATATACACATCTCTACATATACATGCATACATACATATATAAGTATGTATATGTGTATATATGTATATACTACAAGTTTATAAACATCTATTTTTTATTATTTATTTAATATTTTTACTTTTCAGAATTGATTTCTGCAAGATTTTGAATTGTAAATTTTCTCCCCATTTCTACCCTTCCCCCCACTCCAAGATGGCATATATTCTGATTGCCCTGTTCCCCAGTCAGTCCTCTCTTCTGCCACCCCACTCCCCCCCATCCCCTTTTTCCTTACTTTCTTGTAGGGCAAGATAGATTTCTATGCCACATTGCCTGTATATCTTATTTCCCAGTTGCATGCAAAAACAACTTTTTTTTGAACATCTGCTTTTAAAACTTTGAGTTCCAAATTCTCTCCCCTCTTCCCTCCCCACCCCACCCTTCCCTCCCCACCCACCCACATGTATCATGTAGAACCCTTCTGCAATACTCATGTTGTGAAAGGCTAACTATATTTTGCTCCTTCCTACCCAGCCCCCCTTTATTCAATTTTCTCCCTTGACCCTGTCCCTTTTCGAAAGTGTTTGCTTTTGATTACCTCCTCCCCCATCTGCCCTCCCTTCTATCATCCTTCCCTTTTTTATCCCCTTCCTCCTTCTTTCCTGTGGGGTAAGATACCCATTTGAGTATGTATGTTATTCCCTCCTAAAGCCAAATAGATGAGGGCAAGACTCCCTCATTGCCCCTCACCTGCCTCCTCTTTCCTTCCTATAGAACTGCTTTTTCTTGCCACTTTTATGTGAGATAATTTGCCCCATTCTATCTCTCCCTTTCTCCCTCTCTCAATATATTCCTCTGTCATCCCTTAATTTGATTTTATTTTTTTAGATATCATCCCTTCATATTCAACTCATCTTGTGCCCTCTGTCAATATATATATATATGTATATATATACATATATATATACACTCACACACACAAATATTTTTATATATATATATATATATTCCCTTCAGCTACCCTAATACTGAGGTCTCATGAATTACACACATCATCTTTCCATGTAGGAATGTAAACAAAACAGTTCCACTTTAATAAGTCCCTTATGATTTCTCTTTCTTGTTTACCTTTTTGTGCTTCTCTTGATTCTTGTGTTTGAAAGTCAAATTTTCTATTCAGCTCTGGTCTTTTCACTGACAAAACTTGAAAGGCCTCTATTTTATTGAAAATCCACATTCTGCCTTGGAGCATTATACTCAGTTTTGCTGGGTAGGTGATTCTTGGTTTTAATCCTAGCTCCATTGACCTCCAGAATATCATATTCCAAGCCCTTCGATCCCTTAATGTAGAAGGTGCTAGATCTTGTGTTAGCCTGATTGTGTTTCCACAATACTCCAGTTGTTTCTTTCTGGCTGCTTGCAGTATTTTCTCCTTGATCTGGGAGCTCTGGAATTTGGCAACAATATTTCTAGGAGTTTCCTTTTTGGCATCTTTTTCAGGAGGCAATTGGTGGATTCTTTCAAATTCTATTTCACCCTCTGGCTCTAGAATATCAGGGCAGTTTTCCTTGATAATTTCTTGAAAGATGATATCTAGGTTCTTTTTTTGATCATGGCTTTCAGGTAGCCTAATAATTTAAAAATTATCTCTCCTGGATCAATTTTCCAGGTCAGTGGTTTTTCCAATGAGATATTTCACATTATCTTCCATTTTTTCATTCCTTTGTTTCTGTTTTATAATATCTTGATTTCTCATAAAGTCACTAGCTTCCACTTGCTCCAAGCTAATTTTTAAGGTAGTATTTTCTTCAGTGGTCTTTTGGACCTCCTTTTCCATTTGGTTAATTCTGCCTTTCAAGGCATTCTTCTCCTCATTGGCTTTTTGGAGCTCTTTTGCCATTTGAGCTAGTCTATTTTTAAGAGGTTAATTTCTTCAGTGTTTTTTGGGTCTCTTTTAGCAAGTCATTGACTTGTTTTTCATGGTTTTCTTGCATCACTCTCATTTCTCTTCCCAATTTTTCCTCTACTTCTCTTACTTGCTTTTCCAAATCCCTTTTGAGCTCTTCCATGGCTTGAACCCAATTCATATTTTTCTTAGAGGCTTTTGATGTAGGCTCTTTGACTTTGTTGACTTCTTCTGGCTGTATGTTTTGATCTTCTTTGTCACCAAAAAAAGATTCCAAAGTCTGAGTTTGACTCTGAGACCCTTTTCACTGCCTGTTCATGTTCCCAGCCAACTACTTGACCCTTGAGTTTTTTGTTGGGGTATGACTGCTTGTAGAGAGTACTTTGTCCCAAGCTTTAGGGGCTGCACTGCTATTTTCAGAGCTACTTCTACACAGCAAGCTCTTCCACACCAGCGCTCCTTCTCCCCCAAGAACTGCCAACCAGGATGGTGGCCCAGATCCAGGCAGGGCAAAGCAGGTTTTGTACTCCCACTCTAATCCACAGCTTAATTCCTCCTACCAGGTGGGCCTGCAGCTGGAGGCAGCTGCAGCTGTAGCTCTGGAAGCAGCCTCAGAGCTGCATCACCTCCACCACCCCTGGGGCGGTGGCCAACTGGGAACTCCTATCACTCTGTCCCAGCAGCTTTTCCCACTAACCTTCTCTGTTGTCCTTGGTGTTTGTGGGTTGAGAAGTCTGGTAATTGCTACAGCTCACTGATATGCCTGTTCTGCCCGGCTCCCAGTCTGGTTGGTCCTGGCACGGCCCACGCTGGGCTCTGCTCGGCTCTGCTCTGCTCCGTTCCCAGCTCCATGAGATAGACCCTTCCCAGTGACTATCCAGACTGCTATGGGCTGGAGCCCTGCCTCCCTCTGCTATTTTGTGGATTCTGCCGCTCTAGAGTTTGTTCAGAGCCATTTTTATAAGTGTTTGGAGGGACCTGGGAGCTTAAGCAAGTCCCTACTTTCCAGCTGCCATTTTGGCTCCACCGCCCGTAAACATCTATTTCTAACAAATACACCTGGAATTTTCCCAATTCATGCATTGTTTCATTCACCCAACAAATGTTGCTAGGTGCCTTGTTTGCAAAGACAGATTCTCATAAATGTCTAAACAAGTGAAAGGAGCCATATTTTAAATTTCTTCTAGACACATTACCCACATCTTTAGGCTCTTAGGAGGTGGGAGCATACTTTATTCTCATGGCTGGATTAACAGACATTTTAGATGGATGACGCATCACATTAAAATTTGGTTTCATTTTCTTGAAAAGGAACCCACGGTATCAATGCACCAGGCTTTGCATACATGAGTTTCACTATTGCTACTTGTAAAGAAAAATAAATTTGGGGGAGTGACAAAATGGTGCCATTCCTCAGGGGAATCTCATGTCATTGTCGAGTGGATGGCTTGCAATTCCCTCTACTCTGCTACTATGCATGGGTAAAAATAAGTGGTGTTCCTCCTCACAAAAACCCTGACCTTCTCCCACTTTTTCTGGCTGGTTTGGTTGTATAATATTCTCTCTCTTGTAGCAAAACACACAAAAAAAGGATTGGGGAACGTTTTTTGGTTTAAGGAAGAGATCTGAGGCTTAACCTATGGATAACTGGGGAACATCATCGATTCTGGGACACATTGTTTTGTAAGGTTAAAAGTATTCAATCTCGACATTGACATTTCTGGTTTTAAAATCACATCTAAAGCTGTCCCCTTCTCCATTCCTTCATTTTCTGTTGTTGTTTTCCTTCCTTTTTTAATTAACTTTTTAAGCCCCCATAGTCACTTCTGATTTAATCTTTGCTGATGTTATAGCCCTCTCTCTCTCTCATTCAGCCAGTTATCTCTAACTCTCTGGATCTAGGAAATCTTGTCTTCTCATGACCTCTTCTCTTTAGCCTGTGACACAAGCCCAGCTTCTGGACTGTCATTCTTCCACCTTGGATTTGTCATACTACTGTATCCTCACACATTCATGGTCTCTCCTTCTTCTTGGAGGCTTTCTACCTCTCCATCTCTTTTTCTTCATCGTACTACTCAGCCTCAATCTCTGTCTCTTTGCTCTCTTCCAACTGGAATCCTGTCTCACTTCCTTATGGTATCTCCTTCGGGGCCACCCAATACACACCTATATCTCTCAAAGCAATCCCCATAAACATTTTTTCTCCATTAAAAATAAACAGCAACAACAAATAAACATTAACCATTTAAAACCCCACATTTAACAGTTTTTATATGGATAACTCTGGCTCCCATCTCTGTTACTTCCCTACATCCACCTTCTCTAGGGAGTAGAGTCTTTTATTACAGGTGTTTAAGCAGAAAGGTAAACCATAATTGCCCAATCTCTATTCCAGAGGGTTGTTGGGCAGGCCTGGCTGGCATAGTAGGGGGACTCATTTTGGATTAAGCAGGGACCTCAGAGTAGAACTCTCTAGAAACTGGCTAACTTGATACTTATATTTTCCCTGGCTCACTAACATTTATTACATTTTTTAAAATTACAAATCAATTTAAAATCCATATTTAGGCTAGCAAAGACAGGTTTAAAACTTCCATGGAGACCAAATTTATTAAAGTTATTTCTCTTTGGGTTCTTTGGTAGTGCCCCATACTTGGCCACCTTTGAAATTTTAATGTTAAGTCATGAAATCAATTTTTAAACCACAGATTATATTGTCACAGTTAAAGGATTTGTGAGATTAACGACAAGCTATGAAACACCTTCATGTCACTGGAATCAAAGAACATGAAAAATCCTTATGGCTATGGAGTTATATATCCTGGTTATAAATGGTTTACTGTGTTTGGTTTTTACCTGAAGCACCTCCCACCTCCCTTCAAGGTGAACATCAGCTTGAAATATTAGTGTAATTCCATTTTAATTTGGAAAGAAAAGGCTTGAAATAAGTAATACAGTGTAAACAACTGTGACAGTAATCTTGATTTATAAGTGCTTAAGGGGTTCAGATAGGGTGCTGGGACAAGATCTGTTTATAATACAAAGAAAGGGCATAAAGAAAGCTCAGCTATGATTTAGAGTCAAAGATGTTAAGTTAGTACCAGTCAACTTGTAAGGGTTATTTTTCTTACAGAGAAGGGACTTCCATGGAGGGTGAGAGTGGAGGTGGGAAAAAACCCACTGAGGGAAAAGCTGCCAAGAAAATTGCTAGAGCCAGAAACACAGAAGGATTTAAGTTAGGAAGATGTAGTCTAGCTGAATGAATAATAAATGTTCATTCTTTTCTGAGAAGCAGGATGACGGAGTGGTGAGTGGCAACTGAGAAGAAGTGGAGACTTGGGGCAACATTTTCTTTTGTTGTTTTTTGGTCGAGTTTGGACTCTTCATGATCCCATTTGGGGTTATCTTGGCAAAGATACTGCAGTGGTTTGCCTTTTCTTTCTCCAGCTCATTTTATAGATGAGGAATTGAGGCAAACAGGGTTAAGTGACTAGTTAGTGTCTTTGGTGGGATTTGAACTCCTGAAGATGAGTCTTCCTGATTCTAAGTCCAGTGCTCTATCCACTGTGCCACCTAGCTGCCCAGAACTTTTCTAGAATAATACAATTTCATAACACCCTTTAGAGCTTGACTATCAATATATGTATATATGTGTATGCATACATATATACACACACATGTGTTTATGCATATATATGTATGTGACAGAAACTACATGTATGTGTGTATGTAGAATGAGCTTTCCCCAGAATTGAGCAGGCAGATGAGTGAGCGATGAGATTGCCTTTGGGAAATTGTAATGTTCTCTTTAAGGGTCTTGAGGTTCTCCCTGATATGAAAGTCCATCTTTTAAAATACCAATATTCTTCCAGGCACTGAGTCATGGAACACTTCAGTCTCTGAAGAATTGAAGATAGGGTCACCCAAAGGTCAGTTGAAAGGCTGGGCAGGCATGAACAGGCTACAATGCATCACAAAGAAGGAATTTTGCAGAAGTGGTGTAAAGGCTACCATCAAAGAAATAAATAATAGAGAAAAGATGATGAGTTCTCAAGTGCTCAAAGTGGCAGCTATCTGATGGATAGCCTGTGTACCAATGGAAGTGTTCCTGTGATGTGAAAAGAGATCAAGGGAAGCCCCCAGTATGTTGGGCATCACCTCTGGTAATCTTGCCTTGGGGGTTAGAACTCCCAGGTGTGTCATTCCCATTGGATCCTTTCTCCTGAAACGCTTATACCCACTGCATAAAAAATAGTCTCATTATTTGGTTTGCTTGTACCATGGATGTCAGCCCATTCATATGAAGTCAGCATTGTGAGGTCATAAGATCATAGATTTAGAGCTCTCAGGTCATTCAGTCCAACCAACTCATTTTACTGAGCACAGAGAAATTAAGTGGCTTGCCCACGGCCATGCAGCTAGTAAGTACCTGAGGTGGGATTTGAACCAAGCCTTCTTGTCTATAAAAGGCAGCTAGGTGGTGTAGTGGATAGAACTCTGGGCTGGGAGTCAGGAAGACCTGAGTTCAAATCCAGCCTCAACTATTTACTAGCTGCATGGCCCTGGACAAGTCACTTAACCCCATTTTCTTTAAGTTTCCTCATTTGTGAAATGAGCTGGAGAATGAAATGGCAAACCACTCCAGTATCTTTTCTGAGAAAATCCCAGATGGGATCAAGGAGAGTTGGACATGCCTGGAACAACTGAACAACAACTTCCTGTCTCCACTTCTATCCATTATGCCACTATATTATGCTCAATGATCATTTGCTCCAGGAATTCTTAACCTGCAGTCCTTGGGCTTTTTTTTCCCCTCCCAATATTGTGATGACTATATTTCAATATAATTGCTTTTCTTTATAATACTATATATTTCATTTTATGTCTTTAAAAACATTATTCTGATAAATGTTCCATAGGCTTCACCAGACTGCCCAAGGAGTCCATGGCCATGATTTAGTTCAGTCCCCTCAGATGAGGAAAACGAAGCCTAGAATATGAAAGTGACTTGCCCAGGGTCCTACAGGTGGAAAAGCTGGGATTTGAACCTAGATCTTTTGACTTCACATCCATTTGTCTCTCCACTTTCATAGTACAAGATGCTCCATCATGGAAGACTTATACTGTATAATGCTTAATTAGGAAATTTGAAATTCTCTTTAAAAAATGCAATGTTAAATGACTCGCTACTTTCTAAAGTGTGATGGGAAAGTGTGATTTAATGTATAGAGGTTTGTTTCACTATAGCTTTTTAGGACGACAATGGCCTGTTGCTAGTTAGACACCACACCAAAAGGAAAGTTGGAACTAGGTTTCTTGGGTTCTTACTTTTGATTTGTGAAAGCTCTCACAAAATCTCCAGGTTGGAAGGGAGTTGAAAGGCGGTGTAGTTCAACCCATGACTGACCAAGAATCTCCTACTTGACAAGTGGTCAGTCATTAAGTCTCTGCTAGAGGTTCTCCCCTGGAGGGGACTAAGTACTTCCTCAGGGAATCATTCCACTTTTAGATACCTCTTGCTTCAAGTCTTAAATTCAATTGTGTAAAATTTCTACATATCATTTTAAGTTTTGTCTTTTGGGGTCAAGCAGAAGAAAGACATTCCCACTTCCCTATGAAAACCATTCAAATCTTAGAAGTCGCTTGTCATGCTTTTCTTTCCCAAGTCTTCTCTTCTGTAGGCTAAACATCTACGATTTCTTCCGCAGATGCTTTCATGTTATGATCTTGTAGACTTTCACCCTGGTTGCCCTCCTTTGAATGTTTTCTATTTTATCCATGCCCTACCTAAAACGTAGTACCAAAAACAAAATGCAATACTCCAGATGTGGCCTCCCACTTCCAATGGGATGGAAGTTTATTTGGGTTTGGTGACTTGAACTGGTCAAGGGTAGCTGTTTGCTTATTATCTTCCTGATCATCTTTTAACTTATTAGTCATTTTAGTACTATCTGTTCCAGTCCAAAGGTTATAGGATCTTAAGTCTAGAGTTGGACTGAAACTTAGGGGTCATTTAGCCCAACTTCGTTATTTTACAGGTAAATGAACTATCTAGAGAAGCAAACGGACTCACCCAAAGTCCAAGAGCTGGTAAATGGCAGAGTCAGGATTTGAACCTACATCCTCTGACTTCAAATCCAGAACGCTTTCACTGAATCACATTGCCTTTCTTGGAAGAGAAAACAAAAGCAAAAATCTCTCCATTATTGCTTATTACTCCAAATGGAAGAATCATACTTTCTTTGAGCCTCCAATTTTTCCACTTGTAGCTTAAAAACCCACAAACAATTTTTGTCCTTAGCTTCCCTCAGCAGCCTTGACTCTTTCTGACTTTTAGCACCCCCGACATTATTTTTATGTGACCACGCCATTTTGCATCCATCCTCCATCACTGGCTCGCCCTTACACTCATTTTGTGTAAGTATCTTTACAGAATTAAACTGCTCATTGAATTTCTTGTGCATACACATTGGTTCTCTTTTCCTCCTCATCATAATTTTTTTTAATGTTTTCAGAATCTTGTTCTTGAGAGCTACTCATTTCTTGTGGGCTGACTTTAGAATTTTAGTTCATGTGAGCCACTCTATTCTTTTTCTAAACCCTTTAAAATCTGATCTACCAAAATCTAGGGCTTATGTCACAGAAGGCCCTGCTTTCCCCTGCTCTCCCCTCAACCCTTATCAAAAATTCTAAGAATGCATAGTGATTTTTTCTCTTTTCTTGATTCTTCATGGTTCCCATCATTTCCATTCCACCAAAGAGTTGTTGATGAGTTAAAAGGGGGTGTTCAATCAATCGATCGATCGATCAATATTTATTAAGTGCCTACTGTATACCAGACACTCTGCTAAGAGCTGGAGATACAAAAAGAGGTAAAAGGCAGTCCCTACCTTCAAGGAGTTTACGATCCAATGGGGAAGACAACATGAAAACAAATGTATACATATACATATGTGTGTGTTTGTGTGTGTGTGTGTGTGTATAAAACAAGTTATATACAGGATAAATAGGAAATAAAAGAAATAAAGCACTGGAATTAAGAAAGGTTAGGGAAGGCTTCCTAGAAGGTGGTAGAAAGTAGGATTTTAATTGGGACTTGAAGTTAGGGAGGTCAGGAGGCAGGGAGAACATTCCAGGTATGTGGGGCAGCCAGAGAAAATGTCCAGAGCCAAGAGATAGAGTGTCTTGTTTGTGGTCTAGCCAGGAGGCCAGTGTCATTGGATTGAAAAGTATATGTTAGGAAATAAGGTATAAAAAGACTGAAAAAGTAAGAAGGGTCTAGGTTATGAAAGGCTTTCAGTGCTAAATAGAATATTGAGTATTTGCTCCTGGAGGCAATAGGAAGCCACTGGAGCTTATTGAGCAGGGAGGTGACATGGTTGGACATGTGCCTTAGGAAAATCTTTTTAATGGCTTATTGGAGAATGGATTGGAGTGGGGAGATACTAGAGGCAGGCAGACCCACCAGCGGCTATTGCAATAATTCACGTGTGAGGTGATGAGGGCCTGCACTAGAGTGTGGCAGTGTCAGAGGAGAGATGGGGGTAGATTTGAGAGATGTTGCAAAGATGAAATCAGCAGGACCTGGCAACCACGTGGATGTCAATAGACTAGACAGAAGAGAAGACTTGGGGAAGGAAAGTGAAAGGCCATCCTGTGGAAGTGGGAATGTATTTCTTCTACTCAGCCATAGAAATTTTCCTCGCTGGTTTTTCTTAATTTTGAAGGATATGATGGTCATTCAGATAAATCAGTAAAACATTAGCTGCTTTGCTTTGGGCAGAGAGAATTTCAGCATTTCTTCAGATGACTGAAGTCACCCAGCACTACTATATTATGCTTCTGTTTTTCATTAGTCTCCACTCAAATGATGTCCTCCCAAGCTGTTCCTCTCTGGTTTCTGGATTTCCTCATGTGAGCAGATCTTCTTAATATGTAATGCTACTCCTTTCCACTCCTCTTTTTACCTGTGCAGTTTCTTTGGAATAAAGTAAACTTTTCCAAAGTCACATTTCAGGCACAGCTCTCATCATCTTGCTAGGTCTTAATGATACGTACAAGGTCATATTTGCCTCCTTCAATTTGAATCTTTAGTTCATGTTGCTTGTTGTCCATACTTTATGTCTTTGACTGTAGACGCCTATGGGTCTCATTTCTGTCTTCTCTCTTGGATTTTGTCTCCTTTGATTTTCTGGTTGCTTCTATTGCAATTCTTCTTGTTACATGGATTCTAACATGGCAGATTTGTGTAGGCTATTTTCTTCTTCCTCATTACTTTTTCAGTTAAAAGCCCTTTTGGTTAGACTTATAAAATTCTAGTCAAAGATATTTTCTACCAGCCCTTGTTAAGCATGCTCCATACTTGGCCAGGTCATGGTCCAAAAATCCAAATTCCACTGGATGTGGTTTTCTTAAATCTAGTTGCCAAGGTTGGCCTAGACCTAAGCACAAAGGGACATTTGACCCTTGGGTATGATAGATGGTGAAGGTTGAAGGTAGCATGTGATGTTTTCTTGTGGAGAAGAAGCTATTTTTGGTACCCCTTTATAACCAAGATTATTTCATTTTTTGACTTGTATCTCTAGGGATACAAGTGGCAGAACAGGGTCTGGCACAAAGTAGGTACTTGATAAAAGCTTATTGAGTGATCAATCAGTTCTTTCTGAAAAAGGAATTATGAAATGGATATTCTATCTTTTCTTCATATTCAGACCAATCCCTGACTCAGTTAATTCAGAGGTATAACTAGGATAAGGCAATTGTTCTGGTGCATCAATATGGGGGCATGCTCTTACTTCCTATAGCACTCCTGAGCCTACTAGCCTGCATTTCGCACCTTGCAGATTTCCTCTGGTCTGTGTTGACCTGAGCAATCTCATTCCTGTGCCCTAGGCTGTAACCCCCAGGATTCTGTCACTGTCATGCCATTCTCTGAGGGTCAATCTTCCCTCCCAGTCTCACTGAGGTCTTGGGCCAAATTCTCTGGAAGAGAGTTACACTTCTACCTGTGGTCCAACTGTCTCTGGACTCCTGCTGCCTTCCTCCACCAAATGTTTTTACCCCAGATGAAAAAAGAAATTTCTATTTAGGGCTCTGAGTCAGTCAAATTTTTTTTTACTTGAACATGATGGCTTATATTGGCTTGAATATTTCCCATGAAATTCTGGGTAGATTTTGGAAGTCTTCCTCAGAGTTTTTTCATACAGACAATTTACACTCACCTTTGAATTCCATATTTGGTGCTTTGGTGGGGGTTATTTTATAGCAATAAATAGATTCACATAATCTCAGTCCTATTAAAAACACACACATCAATTATCAATGCTTGAGGGAGAGTTCCTTTGCAGCTTTACATGAGGCTCTCACGGTCATCTCCTCAGGTTCAAAACTAAGCCACATTATTCTGCTCAGAAGCAATCATCCTCCACCAGCCGCCAGCTGGGAGGGCGGAGCAGGGCAGGAACAAACGTCAGCCTCCTCTCTCCGTCCTCTGCCTGTCAAGCCACAGCTGGCAGGGCCGTACTGTTGGTACTGGAAAGACTCCTCAGAGCCAAGAGCCAAATGATCTCGATGGCAGGCAACCAGGAGCGAGACAGCCTGGCAAAACCATATCAAGCTACAGAGGCAAAACTAAAGCAAGGCAAAGCCCCACCAAAATCTGAACCCCAGATTAAGAACCCAGAAAGCCAACTAGAACACAAAAAGAGTGAGGAAGGGAGGGAATTGGAAAGGATAAAAAGAAAATTGCCACCAAAGGAAGTAAATCAAACGTGATTGAAGGAGGTTCCTTTATCCCCAGTCAACCCCACAGAGCCGACATTTCTTAGCAATGTGTACCAAGGTCTCAATGGTGAAAGATGACTTTTTAAAGGTCAAGCAATGAGGAGGCCAGGCTGAATTCTTTACCAAACAAGCACAAGACAGTTTCCTATTGTAAGGGCCTGTGAGTTTTATAAGATCATTTATTTCTAATCCTACATAGGTAAATAGTACAGCACAGCTGGCTCATTTAGAATGGCTGTGCTGGAGAGAGCAGCCGAAGAATTATAACCTTGCAATCAGCCTTTTTAGATGAAAATTTATGATTTTTAGCTGTTTGGCTTTTAACCTGTAATGTTTTCCTTAAGAGCCTCCCTGTGTATGTAATTTAGCTTGGTTTTAAACTAAGGGGGGATATAAGTTCAAGTTGCCTGTGCATATTTTTTCTATTCTACACACCACCATTTATTATTGCCTTCTCATTTATTTCCTTATCTCCAGCCTCTCCCCTCCCTGATCTATCCTCCTCACAACTGCCAAGATAACGGTTCTGATCATGTCACTCCCTGTTCGAAAGCTGTCCGTGGTTTTCCAAAGCCTCAGCCTAGAATCTAAGACTTTCCATAGTCTAGCTTCAACCCACCTTTCCAGCTTTATTTTCATGAACTCTACATTCCAGTCAAACTAGACAACTAGATATTCCCTGAACCTGAAATGACATTTGTATAACCTGTCACCCATTCCTAGAATATAGCCTCTCCTCATCTCCGGCTTTTAGAATCCTTCTCTTCCTTCAAGGCCTATCTTACTTGCCAACCTTTCCACATTTCCTTTCCTAATCCCTTCTCCCATTCCCCATGAAAATGTTCTTTTTCTTCTCAAATTTCCCTAGAACTGTATCTTTTTCTTCCATTCCTTCTTAGCTTACAGTTTAGTTATCTGTGTACATACTGTGTCTCTTTCTCCACCCTGCCTTATCCCACTCCAGTAGAACAGTAGAATGTAAATCCTAGGAGGTCAGTGTGTGTGTGTGTGTGTGTGTGTGTGTGTGTGTGTGTGTGTGTGTAGAAGGGTTGGAAGAAACAAATCTTTGTTGAATTGCTTTGAATCACCTCTTTGAGCATAATTTTTTTGGGGGGGATTTTTTTTATAATAGTAGTTTGCTCTTAAGTAGCATCTTCCATTCAAAAGCTCACAGTGCTTCCAAAGTGTTATCTTTTTTCTAATCCTTACACCGTCTTGGAAGGAACGTCCGTTCTATGCCAATCTAGTAAAGACAAGAGAAGGATCCTATAGTTGACAGTCTGAATGATTGGTACCGGTCATTGCTATTTCAGATATAACTTGTGGCCCAGGGTACCTCTAAGTATACTGAAGTATGCACCCATATACTTATGCTCCCCCACAAAGAACTCTGGGCTCAGAAGGGGAAAAATAAATACAAAAGGAGGCCAAGCTCTCTCCTCTTGGGATCGCATGGGCTTGGGAGAGCACATGTAACACCCATGCATTTTTGCTTCAAGGCTGTCCATAACAGTTTTGGAGGGCAGAGGTTGTGTGTGTGTGTAGGTTCCAGGGCAGGTGAAAGGAACAAAAGGAATAACGTAGCCCAAACCTTCCAATGACTGGAGGAGATCTGTTGGCTCACTTTTACAGTAACCAAGAGTGACTTCTTCTAAAAGAGTTCGTTCAAAAGGCTGAGCCAATCCATTTATTTTGGGAAAGCCTCAGTCACTGAAATCCATCCCTCAGACGTGCCAAGGGACAGTGTGAAACCAATCATCCATATAGGGACAGACCAAACCCTGAGCCTTAATGAGGAGTTGCCTTTTGCCTGACTTATTAGGTGCCAATGAATATGTTCATACCCTCTATTAGGAGGGATCTTAGGATAATCAAAGGTACTTATCAAATTGATCAAAGAGCTCCCCTGACTAAGACCCCCTTAAATAAATGTAACCAGTGTCACAGTTAAGAACTCTCTGAAGCTTTAGTTAATGGTCTAGTTGAGCCTTTGAAGTGTCTGCAGCTCAAGTGAATCTCTTTCATGTGTCTTTAAACCCCTACATTAGTTCCTCAGTCTGTTGGAAGGTTAGGCTTTCACTATAAAGTAAACATGGGGCCACTGGATTTAGCACCATTAGATGTGGGTTCTAGTTCTGATTCTGCCATTTGCTATGTGACCACCAGCATATGACTTAACTTCTCTGAGATTCTGTTTCCTCATCTGAAAGTGGGGATTAGAATACCTGCGCTGTCCACCTTTGGGTTTTTGTGAGAATTAAATGTGACAATGGATTTGAAATCCTTTTGCAACAGAAAAGAACTATATGAGTGTTTATCTCACAGTATTGCAATTCTGTGCTTCATAGGATCGAGGGCTAGAAGATCTCAGAGATCATGTAGTCCAACTCCGTAATTGTACAAATAAGGAGACTGAGTCCCAGAGAGGTTTGACCAAAGTCAGAGTTGGGATTTAAACCCAGGCCCCCTAATAGAATCCAGTACTTTTGGGACTATCACAAGAAGTTCTTACCAAGAACTTTTAAACATTGTTAAAATACTTTCTATTTTGTACTTAATGTAAAGAATAAATAAGAATATTATTCCATATTACATACGCATACTATATACTGAAGGAGCATAGTGGATTGGGAAGAGTATTCGAAACAAGCCAGGAGAGGCCTGTGTGCAAGGCTTGCGCTTGACACTGACTGTCTATCGTGACCATGGGTGAGTTGTTTAGTCTCTTTGTGGTTCAGCTTTTCCTCTTTAATATCAGGCTTATTACATCTCCAGCAGATCTGCTCCCCTGCTCACAATATAAACTCCTTGAGAGCATAGATTGTTTCACTTTTTGTTTTAATGTCCCCAGGGCTGAGCACAGTCCTTGGCAGGAGAGCAAGGACTATCTTTTGCCTCTTTTTGCATCCCCAGTACACAGCGCAGTGCCTAGCATATACTAAATGCTTAATAAATATTTATTGATTGACTGACATAGCAGGTCCTGAATAAAAGCTTGTTGATGGATAGATTATTTACCTTATATTGTTATTGAGAATCATTAGGTAATATACGTAAAGCACGTAAACACCCCAAACTGCTCTAGAAATGGAAATTCTTTCTTTTCTTTTTAAATTAATTTATTTATTTTTAGTTTTCAACATTCACTTCCACAAGATTTTGAGTACCCAATTTTCTCCCCATCTCTCCCCGCTCCCACCCCAAGATGGTATGCATTCTGATTACCCCTTCCCCCAATCTGCTCTCCCTTCTTTCGCCTCCCCCACCTTATCCCCTTCCCTTCTATTTTCCTGTAGGGCAAGATAGATTAGAAATGGAAATTCTTAACCCATAACAGTGATCACGATGAGCAAAGACCTGGGTTCTAGTTCTGAATCTATGATTGGAAATATTTTAAATTGGATGATAATGAAACAGGGCTCTATCTATTGGCTCTTTCCACTCTTCTACTCTTTGCCTATTTTTATGTCTAGATGGAAGAAGAAAGAACATTCTGTCTAGAAGTGACTATCCTTTTCCAGGGGCGAAAGGTACTCACCATATCAGAAATCCAGGATTGGGATCGTGTAGATAGGATTTGGACCCAAGTCCCAGGATTCCCCTAGTGCTCATTCCCCATGCACTGTACCCCACGACCTCCCTTCTTCTTCCCTGGACTAATTGGTGCTCCAGAAGAGGCACTGTTCCAATGCTGTATATAGCATTGGAGCAACAAGTGGTTTGTCTGGTTCTGCTCTCATGAGGATTCTGAATTCTTCGTGAGAGTTTGTGTGGAACAGCATGGTAACACAGACTAAGTTGTTTCTTAATCCGAGCCAGATTGTTGGATATGAAGTTATAACCCAAAATAACTCAGCTTCAATTTTCCTTATTGGAATGACATGATCCCAGAGGTAAATTCATCTACAGAAGGTCTATAGTAGACCCAGGATGGCACTGGAGATATCAGATGACCTTTTTTTCTGATCTGCCTCCATCTCTTTTGTCTCAGTTTTTTAATTGATGCCTTTTGTTTTTATGTCACATTCATCTTCAGACATATCTCTCCTCCCCCTATCTCCCAGTGAATCATCTTGGTGTCATTACGGTTGTTATTGTTGAATCATCTAGTCATGTCCAACTCTTCATGCCCCCACGGACCATTGTATGCCAGGCCCTTCCATAGTATCTCTGGAAGTCTGTCCAAGTTCATGTTCATTGCTTCCATGACACTATCTATTCATCTCATCCTTTGCTGTTGTTTCCTTTTCTTTTTGCCTTCACTTTTTCCCAATATTGGGGCCTTTTCCAATGAGTCCAATCCAATGTAAATCTTTTGTAAGCAAAAGAGAAAGGAATTGGGAGAAACAGTAGGAAAATGATCAAAAGTCTGTAACTAGTAAGATCATGATAGTAGTAAATGTTTCCATTGTTTGTTTCCATTAAAACTATGTGTTAATTTGTCATGGTCATGCCTACTTCAGATATTGCCAAGCTTTGCTAGCATGCTGGAGATAAATGCCTGCTGGTTGGGCTAAATGTCTCCCAGTGGTTTAATATGACTGATATGCCTACCTTTCCTATCCCAAAGAATTGTATGAAAAAGAAGTTTTGAGAATCCTGGAGATGGAAAACCCCTTATGTTCCCCCTTGGAAATGACACAGACTATACCTTTGAGGTTGTCAGCATTGAATTCTAAATCTGAGGTGAAATGAACATAAGACATGTAAGGCCACAAACTGAATTTCTGAATAACTCTTCCTCCAGTCTCCCTGTAGATCTTAGGTGGTGATTTTGCTTTTCCTTTTCCCTTTGTCCTTTACTTTCCTTTCTCTGGATCCTAATGTCTTTCCTTGAGGCATGAAGAATATTTACTCGTTAAAAGTCTGTATACTCTTTAATGTTTAAACAAGCTGAAATTATCTCAAACAAGCAAAATGTGGTAAAGCTGTTAGCCGCCAGCGTGCTAAACTATCTTATTGTTTGAATGTAGTAGAAGGGCACAATTGGATAAGACCCAGGAGGAGAAAGAGTCTGGTATTTTGCCAAAAAATTATCTATGGCTGGGGGCTCAGAGCTATGAAAGAGAGTTATTGATTTATTTTTATAGCTGCCCAGGGCACAGAGAATACTTTTACTGGGATTCCTCTAGGCAACTGAGTTCGTAGCAATGGCTGTTGATAATGGCTGGGCTTTAAGGGTTGGCATTCAGGTTGGGTACCTCCACTTTTCCCCAGGGTTGATTGGACAGGAAAGCTACTTAGAGGGGCTAAGGGAATGGCTGGAGAGAAAGTAATGCCCAAGGAGAGGAGTAGCTTCTCCCATAAAAAAGGGTGAGTGGTAGGGTTAGTAAGAATGATTGACAGCCCTTTCTGCCTGCTCACCTGCTGAGCACAGAATTAAGCCATTGCTAGATGTGTAGGGGACTCTTGGCACCTTCCCACACCTGGTTACTGGAATTACTTATGCTGTTTCCCTCCTCCATCATCATAATATCTAAGCTCCTTGAGCACAGAGACTGTCTTGTCTTTGTGTCACTGGTGCCTTGGTACTCAGCGTTTTATGCTTAATAATAATGATTAAGAGGCAGGTAGGGAGTGCGGTGCATTGAGAGCTGAGGCTGGAGTTAAGGAGATCTGAGTTCAAATCTGGATTCAGACACTTGGTAGCAATGAAACTCTAGCCAAGGAATTCCGCTTGTCTGCCTCAGTTTCCTTAACTGTAAAATGAAGACAATAACAGCACACACCTCATAGGATTTATCGTGAAGATCAAATAAGTTTGTTATTTGTAAAATGTTTAATGTAGTGCACGCCCATAGTAGGCACACAATACATTTGTATTTCCTTTACCCTTGATAAACAATAATTATTTAACTGAATTTCTAATGAAGATGAATTACCATATGCCCAGTCACTGAGGTTTATAAACTGAGGCATGCTGGACTTTTTCATCTCTCTCAAATGAATTAGCAGTCAATCTTATTCATTCTGCCTCCATGGCATCTCTCACATCTCTCCCTTTATCTCTATCCACATGACTCTTGCCCTAATTTGGGCCTTCGTTACCTCCTCTTTGGACTACTGTAATGGCCTCCTAATTGGCCTGTGTGCTTCCAGTCTCTCCCTTTCTTGATCTGTCAGACACAGCTGTCAAAATAATCTTCAAACACAGGGCTGACTAAGTTATTCCCCTGCCCCAAAGTCTTTAATGGTTCCCATTGCTTCTAGATAAAATCAAACTTCTTGGATTGTCATTCAGGCCCTCCCGAAACTGGGTTCTCATTTATACTTCCAGCCTTACTTCGCATTTCTCCCCTTCACACATTATGTGAGGGTCTTCCCCTCCCAGCTTGATTTTTCTTTTTTTCTAATTAAAGGGGCCATCTCTCGACTCACTTCTTAAAGAGGCCTATTCACTGAATGGGCATTACCTCATATGAAAAGGCCTGAGTCTAAAAGGGCCAGGGTCTCCCATTGCATCCTGGGTCATCTCCAGTCATCCTGATGAATATCTGGTCACTGGACCCAGATGGCTCTGGAGGAGAAAGTGAGGCTGGTGACCTTGCACAGCTCTCCTTCACTCAAATCAAAGTCAACTGCATGTCATGTCATCATTTTCCTGATGTCATGGTCTTCCTCAAAAATGAAGGACAAATATGTTAGAGCCTAAATGGACTAGAAGCTTTTCCCTGCTCCTGTCTTCTGTCTGTGTATCTACACAGGCTCCCCTCCATTCCTGGAATACAGCCCCTCCTCATTTCTACCTCCCAGAATCCTTGTCTTCCTTTAAGGCTCACTCTTATGGCATTTCTTCTAGGATGCCTTCTCTGATTCCTCCAGTGAGTGTTTTCTTCCTCCTCAAATTATCTTGCATTTTACTTACCTGTCTACACATCATATGTAAGCTCCAATAGGGCAGGGACTTGGTGTTTTGTTGTGTTTTTGTCTTTGAATCCCCATCAACTAGGGCTGTGCTTTGCACACACCTAGTACTTAATAAAAAATTTATTTGTTGAAGTTGTTGAAATTTACTCTACATGAAAATTCTCGGAGTTGCACAATTAAAAATGAAGAAATGTTACACTTTGAGGGGCCCTCTTCTCAGAACATTTTAGTCTTATTCCTTTTACAGGAATTGGGAGCAGGGCTGTGCTGGAGCTTATTGTTAAATTTTCAGAGTGAGCATTTATGCTTCAGGAATCAGCAAATCAGGCCTTGGTTTGTTGTTTTACAATCAACAAAATGATAGATTTAAGAGATTAATGGAGAAACCTTTAGATTTAAGAAAGTGATGGACAGAATGTTAATATAGATTAAACTGAAAAGTGCATTGGGAATATATTTTTTCCTAAAAATCTGGTTTTTAAACATTTACGAGTATACTGCTGATTGGGAGTAATTTCTCAAACCAGGAGTGTCTATTTTGGGGTTAAAATGATAGTAGAATTTAGACTGGAGTATATCTGTCCTTATTTAAATACTGGTTGTGAATAAACTCTGGGAGGTGACTTATTTGTGATTTCTTAACTTTGGTGCCTATTTGATAGATACCATCGAATTCTGTAAAACTGAGTCAAGTGTATTTTCTTTTTTCAGAAGTATCCATTTACATCAAACCCAGGTCAAACAAAATCTGCCTCGTCTGTGCCCCGCAGTGTCCAAAACAGCTGAGGTTTTATATGTCCAAAGACTCTGAAAATTGGCCAAGATTGCTGGGGTCAACTCCTTTCTTCGACCAGAACTCTATATTTTGATGTCGCTGCAGAACTTCAGTAAAGGTGTCACCACCTCAAAGGCTAAGTACTGAGGATCGGAGTGGTGGGCAGGCCGGCACATTGACAGTTTAACACGCTCAGCTGGATGAGGGGCCGAGTCAACCCTATTAGGTGTCAGACTGATAGATCCAAAGAGTATTGAGGTTCCTTTCCAAGCGCCTTGGCCGCTCAGTTCGTCCCTCTTGAGGAAATCTGTTCAAGGGTGTTCAGATAACTTTCACGGACCAAAGCTGAAAAGAGTCCAACACTAACATTATGTATTAAGTATAAAATCTACCTTGCAGATGGGTAGTTTGCAGACTAAAGCATGTGGGATATAGTCCCCATATTAAACACAGTCCTGGCCAATGCTCACCACCTCAGCCAGCCAAAAATATGCCACTGAAAAGCTTTGAACTTCACATACACTTAATTGATGTTTAAAATAAAAAAAATCTTTTGCTTAAAGGACTTTCTTTGTACGTGTGTGTATGTATAGCATGGGCAAAGAGTGGTATTCTTAGGACTAATGACTTGAAACAACCATATTTAAAAATATAGGAATCCCCAAATAAAGCAATAATGTTTAACACTTAACGCTTACTTTGGATTTCATCAGCACCAGCTAATTATGTCCTTGATTTTTACTTATTCAACTGGGGCCCCAAAAGGTCAAATATTTGATTTTAAACTCTTATGGTCTCTGACAAGGTAAATAATAACAGGGGCAGGACTGGGAGGAAGAGGATGAATTCTATGTATTTTGCCATTGTTGAGTCATTTCAGTCGTGTCTGACGTTTCAAGGGTTTTCATGGTAAAGATACTGGAGTTCTTTGCCATATCCTTCTTCAGCTCATTTTATAGGTGAGGAAACTGAGGCAAACAGGGTTAAGTGACTTGCTCAGGGTCACACAGCTAGTAAGTGTCTAAGGCTGGATTTGAACTCAGGTTTTCCTGACTCCAGGCTCAGAATTCTATCCACTCTACAATGCACCTACCCTGGCCTGCCCCACCCCACCTCCAACCTCCAGCATTCAGCTGCCAATCCCCCCACCCCCTAGTGTGGAGCTAAAGTGGAAGCTATGCAAGACTCTTAACTCCTTTCAAGAAATTCAAGGGGGGAAAAGAGCATCAATTAAATATAAAAAATACACTGAAGAAAACAAAGAAGTTCAGAAGGGGATACAAATAATACAATTTTTTGTTCAATTTAATATACGGTTAAACTTCAAACCACATTTATGGTTTCACATATAATCCTCTTTTTTGTTCTTTGTATATTGAAATGTTTGTGCTTGCTGACGATTGTTAAATTCACAATAAAACAGAAAAAGAAAGAAATTAGGTTGTGAAATTAGAGCTTAAATGAAGCTGTGAGAAAATAAGTATTGTTTTAAAACTTATAATTGAGTCATAAAACTCAGATATTATATTTTTAATATGATATTTTATTTTTCCCCAATTACACATTAGAACTTTTTTTTAACATTTAAAACAAGTTTTGACTTTCAAATTCTATCCCACCCTCTTTGTCCTCCCTCCCCCATGGCAGGCAATTCAATATAGTTTATACATGTGCAATTATGCAAAATATTTCCATAATAGTCATTTTGTATAAGAAGATTAAAGTAGAAGATATATTTTAAAATAATTTTTATCTATAAAGCCTTTAGGAGTTATAAAGCACATTTGTCACAACTACCAACTACTTTTTGAGGAAGTTCGTGCATGGGCTGTTCCCATTTTAAGCATGTAGAAACTGAGGTTCAGTGAGATAAAATTACTTTGAGAGGAAGCATGATTGAGTAGGTAGAGCCTTGATTTGGAGTCATAAAGACCTTGTTCTGAATATTCTCTCAAATACTTACTAACTTTGTGATGCCAAGCAAGTTATTTAATCTCTGAGTCTCAGTTTCCTCTACTAAAATGAAGTAGTTGGACTCAATTACCCCTAGGGTCCCTTCTGCTTTAAATCTATGATCATAGGGCTTAAAATGTCATGAAGCTAATATGTTCGATTTCAATTAAATTCAACAAGCTTTTAAAAAGTGCTTAGTATGAGCCAGACATCGCACAGGGCTCTGGGGATACTGAGACATTATTGAAAATAATCCTCGTAAAAGCTGGAAAGTAGCCTGGCAGAAACTAAGTTTAGATCAACATCTTATACCATATATCATGATCTGAATATTAAAGGTCAGACCATAAAAAAAAATTAGAAGAGAATCAGATGAGGTACCTTTAGGGATAGGGACAATCTCAGAAGATAGATTAGGTAACTACGATTATGTGAAATTTAAAGGCTTTTATATGCAGAAAATCAAGACAGCCAGGATAAGAAGGGAAACTGTTGATCAGGGGAAGATTCTTGCATCAGCCATGTTTCATTAAGGTCTGGTAGCCAAGATATTTTGGGAACTAACATGTACGTAAGATGATGAGCCATCTAGCAATGGTCAAAGGAGCTGATCAAACAGTTCTGAGAATAATAATAGCAAATTATTAACAACCATGTGAAAATTGTTCTAAATCATTAACCATTTGAGAAATGCAAATGGGAACAACTTGGAGGCTTCATCTTACGCTAGCAAGTTGGCAAAGATGACAGAATATGGGAATAGTCAAAGTTGGAGGGGCTCGTACAAAGATAGGTATACTAAGACGCTCTTTGGGACTATGAATTGGTCCTAGCATTTATGAAAAGTAACTTAAAATTATGCTTAAAAAATGTCTGTGGTCAAAGGTTCATGCTTTCTGACTGAGAGATTCTATTGAGAGAATTCCCCAAGGAATCCAAAGATAGGAAGAATACTAAAATATTTGGAGCAGCCCTTTTTGTGAAAGCAAAGAATTGGAAACAAAGTAGATACTCATTGGTTGGAGAATGGTGAAACAAATTGTGGTATGTGAATATAATGGACAAATGTAATTAAGAAATGATTGATGGAAAGAAAGTCTTTTGTTAACTCAACAGAATGAGATGAGCAGAACTAAGAAAACAATAAACATAACGCAACAATGCAAATGTAAAGAAAAAAGTGGAACTAAATCATGTATAATTAAAACGACCAAACGTGGCCCTGGAAAAAAGTGTAGAAAATATATCCCTCTCCCTTCTCTGCAGAGGACGGAGACAGAGGGTTTAGAACATCACATTTACTGTCAGACTCGGGTGATGTATTGATAGATTTTGTGGAACTGTTTTTGCTTCACTTTTTAAAGATTTTTGGTAATAAGGAGTGACTTGATATCTAGGGGATGAAGGAGGGATATGCACAGAAGTGGAAGGGATATAAAAACAAAGAATAGCAAGAAAACTTTTAAAAAAGAAATAATCTCAGCCCTCAAAGAATTTACATTAAGGGTGTAAGGGCAGGAACAAGTAATCAGATAAGTAAACACACACACACACACAGAAAAACTTTGAAACAGGAATGATTGGAGGAAATTTTTTCTGTTTAAAAAAAAGTAATCTAGCTGTAGGGCTACTACATGGAAAATAATCTTTATAACATCCCCACAAAATGATTTGGGTGTATAGTGTTACTCAAGGGAGGGGACAATCATGCTAAGTGATTTATAAATATCATCTCAGCTGATTCTCACAACCACCCTGGGAAGTAGGCGCTATTATGATCCCCATTTTACAGATGAGGAAACTGAGGCAAACAGAGGTTAAGCGTCTTGCCCTGGGTCACACAGCTGCTAAGTGTCTGGGGTTAAATTTGAACTTAGGTCTTCCTGATTCCAGGACCTCCGCTCCGTCCAAGACACCACACAGCTGCAAAATGGAGGTAATGTCAGAAGGAAGCCCTGTGAATGGAGATGGGGAGTGGGAGATGAGGGATTTGGAGGGGACCAGATATCCTGAAGGAAATCAAGAGGTGAGGGAGAGCGTTATAAGGCACCTGGGGTAATCAATTCAAGGAAAAGCTTATTGCTATTTGCTAACTGTAACTGAATAATAGAGTATAAGGAGAGATGGTAAAATAAAAGAAGGTTGGAAAAGTAGGAAGAGGCCAGGTTGTAATGGGCCAAACAGAGCGTTATAGATTTGATCCTGGTAGTAATAGGGAGCCACAGAAGAGAGAATCATATATAGCAACACTCATTTACAGGGGAAAGAGAGATTGCTTTTCCAGGTAACAAATGTTTATCTCTTTAAGTGCCAAAACCTGCACGCAAATCTTTCTACAACACATTGCTCGTTGCCTTGCCTTCTCAAACACAGAATACAGACATTATTTAAACTGCCTTTTTTATTTAGGGTTATCATTATGAATATCAGTTTATCATTGCTGTTCTTAATCCAGTGATTCCTTCTGAGATTATTGAGGTGTATAGAGAAGATTTTTTCCCCCTTACACTTAATGATCTCACATTGCTATACTTTTCGAGTTTTATTGTTTTTATTGTTTTAAAAATAATGTCCCATCACTTCTTACTTAGTTGTTATTGGTCATTTTTTATTGCTGTCCTGGTGCTCTCTTCTAATAGAACTCCCTTCACCCATTCTTTAGTATCTTCCAATCAAATTTGCTGCTTTATTCTGCTGTGGGAAACCAACTAACCAAGCTTGTTAGACCTGTGTGGGGGCAGCTAGGTGTTGCAGTAGATAGAGCACTGGCCCTGGAGTCAGAAGGACCTGAGTTCAAATGTGGCCTCAGACAATTACTAGCTGGGTGACCTGGACCACTTAAGCCTTAATCACTGAATGGGTGTTGCCTCAGTCAAAATGAGACCTGTTAAAGACTTTAGCTTGAAAAGGTCAAGGTCTCCCACTGCATCCAGGGCCATCTCCAGTCATCCTGATCTACATCTTGCCACTGAACTCAGACAGCTCCAGAGGAAAGAGTGAGGGTAGTGACTTTGCACAGCCCTCCCTCACTTAAATCCAATTCATTTGCATGTCATGGCACCACTTCCCTGATGTTATGGTCCTTGTTGAGAATGAAGGACGAACAACAATAACTGATTGCCTCAAAAAAATAAAACTGTGTATAAAGTACGAATGAATAGGCTCTGAGTAAGTAAATTATATGAGCATTAAAGCATAGACATAGATGTAGGTTCATTGATTTATAGCTAGACTGTCCCTTAAAGATGATCCAGTTCAATTTCCTAATTTCTGCTTTAGATTATCAGAGGCTTTCCCCACCCCTGGGCTTTTAGGAATATATAATAAAGCTATACTCTCTTATATACACACTATAGATAAAATCATTTTATAGATCTGTATAGTAAGATATCATTCAACTCTGGAGCCTTTGTTTCCTGATTAAAGTCAGAAAGGTTTAGGGTAGTCATCATTATGCAAACACTGTCCCATCCAATTCATTCTTTACCAACAGATGAGGCTGAAACCTAGGTGGCAGTAGTGGATACAGCGCTGGGCCTGGAATTAGGAGGACCTGAGTACAATCCAGCCTTAGACTCTTACTGGCTATGTGACCCTGAGCAAATCTCTTAACTTTTGTTTACCTCAGTTTCCTCATTTGTAAAACAGGGATAACAATAGCACCTATCTCCTAGGTTGTTATGAGATAATAATTGTAAAGCGATTAGCATAGTGCCTGGCACATACTGGCATGTACAATATAAATGCTAGTTGTTAATATTATTGTTATGTTGTTGTTTGGCTGTTTTTCAGTTGTATCTAATTCTTTGTGACCTCTTTTGGTATTTTCTTGGCAAAGATGCTGAAGTTGTTTGCCATTTCCTTCTCCAACTAATTTTACAGATGAGAAAACTGAAGCAAACAGGGTTAAGTGACTTGCCCAGGGTTAAATGACAGTTAGAAAGTGTCTGAGGCCAGATTTGAACTCAGAAAGATACGCTTTCCTGACTAAATTTAGGCCTGGCATTTTATCCACTGTGCCATAAATCAAATGGCAAAACATTTAATTGAGACGGCATGTCAAAGTAAATAGGAAAGGAAAATTAAGCAGCAGAATCATACTCAGTAGCTCCTCCCACTTCCAATAAATGAAATGAAAACAAAATCTTACCTAGATTTGTATGCCAATAGAAGAGAAAATATTCCCATGAAAGCTGAAGCTCTGAGGTGACAGTGGATAGGGCTGTGTCCGGAATTAGGGTTGCCTCCCACTAACTGACTCCTTGGCTCTAATTCTCTAAATTCCCTTGGGGTAATCTCAGTTTCTCTTGCAGTTGTGGCCAACTAATTACACTTCACCTCTGCGGGAACCCCACTTCTGAAGTTGCTGTTTGCTATCATCTCCTGGGGAAGAATCATTCTGCTTTTGTGAGATTGTGCGGGTCACTATGCTTGGGGGGTTAATCCACAGCTTTCAGTCCCTTAATTAGTCAGGTCTACTCAAAGAAAGACTGTTGTCAACACCTTCCCTATTCATTGCCCCTCATCGAAAGTTCCTTAGCACTTATTTCTAGCAGAGTCAGGATAAGTACATTTCTTTCCTGGAAGAACAAATGAACTAATATTTGTAAAATGTACAGTGCCTGGTGTAGAGTAGGTGCTTAATAAATGCTTATTCCCTTATTTCCCTCCCTCTTTCATTTCCTCCTGGGGAGTCTAGGCAGAATACATGTCATCCCCCCTTCCCCTTAATATATCTAACTTCAGTTGAATCTTCCTGAGGCTGAGGATAAAGCCACAGGCATATTTTCATTTACCCCTTCATCCGTAGCTAATGCCTGGGTGTTAAAAATTGACTTAAACCTTCAAAAAGTTTCTTGAGGAGGTATTCGGTAACACTGGAGAGTATGTTCTAGAAAGATACACACAAATACATATACATATTATGCATATCTTTGCCTTATATTGTAAACGAACATTTAGAAATAGTACAGAGAAGACAATGAAGACCTCTAATATTCTGGAAGCAAATTTTTTAATAAGTGTCAATGCTTTTACATTTACCAAGAGACTTTATAAACCAGTTCTTAATAGAAATTGAAAAATAAATTGATGGAAAAATTAATTTTCTCTCCATCTCTTCTTAGAATACTATTGACTCACATTTGGATGCAAGATGGAGACATGGGCAGTGAAGTCTAAGTGAGTACCAGTTGGGAACAGATCACTCTGGGCTCTAAGTTTCCTTCACAAACTTACCAGGTTGTATCCTTGGGTAAATTATTTCATTTCTCTTGGTGTCATTCCCAATCTTGAAATAGGATTTGGAAAGACACACTTTGTGCCCCCACAAAGATATAGAGGACCATGAACAATTGCTTCCAGACCAAACTTTTCAAACAGGCATTTTTGGACCATTTTTTCTGTGTATTTCATTTCTTGAAGCCTGTTATGAGCATTATATCAACAATTTCATGCAGTTTGCTCTTCACTGGTTGGCTGTAGAAGGGTCTATTGACTTCTTTCTTAAAGCACATGAGGGGTTGATTTTAATTTCTCCAGGAATTTGAAGCTCATGTACCTTAGTGTGGTATAATGGCAAATTATGGACATAGATTGACAAAAACTGGTATTGAATTCCACCCTTGATAATAGCTGTGTGACCATGGACAAGCCACTTAACTTTTCTGGGACACTTTCATTTCTCATTTTTCTGGGTCTCTGTTTCCATAGGTGCTACATAAATAAGAATCCACAAGGGATCTACTGAGGCCGGCTCAGTCTTTGAACAGAATTCACAATATGGTTATTGGCAACCCAGCTAACGAGAGAAATTCCTTTTTAAATAAGGGATGGCCAGTATTCCACAGTGTGAGGTGAGATGGTTTTATGAAATGGGGATAGCATACACAGATGTGCATGCACATACACAAGCACACACATGCATGCACACACATATGTGCACACACACACACATGCAGAGATTCCCAGTAAAATGGCTAGGGCCCCATTCAGCTACTCACTGTGAAAATGTTAACAAAGTTGGCTGCTATTTTTAGACAGAGATTACATTCATGCAATTTGTAGTAAAAGGAAAATTAATTTGAGAGCCAACTGGCTCCATAAAAGCAGACTTTATAGTAAGATCGTGAAAAAGATTAGAGAGTAGCAGATTGAATTGCTGAAAGCCTGAAATGACTGTTCATAACTAAAAGGACTTTTGAGAACGGAGGAGGAGACATCAAGGCACAGTTATAGAGTATGTGTTTCCCAAGGGGTGGCAGCCATCAAGATTCACTGGGGCGTTGGAGCTGAGGGGCCCCACGATAATAACGGCATACTCATTGAACTTTCCAAAGCAATCCCCTCTCTCCTATCTCACTTCATCTTCAGAACAGTACTGAGAGTTTAAAATGGCAGACAGGATGATAGGACCAGAGGATCTTGAACTACGTTATTAACCTCATCTTACACATGAGAATCTGCAAAACAGAAAATGCTTACTCTGAGGTTAACATTCTTTTCCACCATAACTTTTCATCATACTCTGGGTAGGAGTACTTAGAAAATAGTTAGAAAAACTCAATGGAAAGCCTGCTAAGCAATGACTCTTTAGAGATGTCACTTTAAATATCTCTTTCTACCTGGGAAAGATATTCAACATATGGCTACAAACAGGGTATAATCAGTCGAGGAGGAATTAAATCATGCATACGTTTCCCAGGGCTAAATCTTAATGACAATACCATAGCTGCTTCATGAAACATTTTATTAAACTGTGCTATAGAAACCATCATTTTTCAATCCAGTACGACCACATACAGATTTTGTCACCTCTCTGCCATCTCTTGTGGCTTCTTCCCAGTTAGGGAGGGGGCAGGAATCATGGTGATCACCATCTGAGCTCCATTATTTTTCCTCCTGTTCTCCAAATTACCATCACCCCTCACCCTGGGATACATCCTAATCTTGGGGAGAAGATAAGAGGTTTAACATGAACACTGGCTGCCTAATGAATAGAGGACTGTAGCCAAACAGTTGATGAGTGTACATGAAGATATTCCAGACGATTTTCCCTGCTCCCACTCTCACATCTACCTTGATGAATGCTCTGGGACTATCCAAGAAGGACATTAACCTTACTGAAGTGACATCTGTCTAAAGCCCAGGGATTAGAGTCAGTCAATAAACATTTATTAATCTCCTACTATGTGCCAAGCACTGTGCTAAGCCCTGAAGATACAAAGAAAGGTAAAAGTCAGTCCCTTTTCTCAAGGAGCTCACAATCTAATGGGGTGGGGGGAACAACATGCAAACAATGAGGTGCAAACAAGGTAGATACAGGATAAATTGGGAAGAATTGGAGTGAAGGCTGCCTGGAGAAGGTGGGATTTAGTGGGAAGAAAGGCAAAAGGCAATTTGAAAAATGAAGCACATAGATGGAGTGAAGCCAGCTCCTTAATCAGAGGGAGATCTTGTAAAGGGTTATGACCTTTCAAGGGAGGGTTGGGGGAGTTGGCTTCCAAAATTGGAGCTGTTCTGGATTACTGTGCCATGGGCTCATGAGTGAACATCCCTCTTTGCTAACCCAAAGCTGCCTGCCCCTATCCCGGCTCAAATTGCTGGCTTTAATTTTTGGAGTAAGGAATTGAATCTGGAAAGTGCCAAACTGAGAAGAGAGAAAGGAAAGAAGAAACAGATTGGGACTGGAGAAAGCATTATCAATCTGAATCAGACTTTCCCTCCGTTGCAGGGCTCTTTTCAAGTTCAAGGTCTGTGCTGCAACAGCTACTCCTCCCCATCTTTCTGCTTTTTCTTCCTCAGGACACTTAGTATAGAAAACAAAACAAAACCCTGCCATTCCAGACTACTTGGTCAACAAATAATGGACTCTAGGAGCAGCTAGGTGGCCTGGAACATAGAACACTGGCGCTGGAGTCAGGAGGAGCTGAGTTCAAATCTAGCGTCAGACACTTACTAGCTGGGTGACCCTGGGCAAGTCACTTAATTCCAACTGCCTCTAGAAAAAGAAAACCAAATAGTGGGTTCTGAATGGATGTAGAGAGGTTCAAATTGGGAGAGAGAAGACTTGTGAAGCTGATGGGAGCCTTCTACCAAATGGGAGTAGGATTGGGCAGATGTTAAACCAGCTTACTTGTATGTGCAAATATTAAGATCATTATCACCATATGCAAATACTAAGCACCTACTGTGTGAAAGACACTGGGACAAATGGGGGATACAAAGTGGCATAAAGTATAATGGAAAGTGTGTCTACTTTGGGGTCTGAGGTCATGCCTTTGAATCCTGGTTCTGCTACTTATTATCTGTGTGCCCTTAGGCATTTCATTTCAGTTTTCTGAGACTCAGTATCCAGCTCTGTAAAACAAAAGGGGACTGAATTAGAAGCAGGCAGGCCTGAAGTCAGGGACGCAGGAAGCTATTTCAGAAGCAGCACAGGCATGGTGTGTTTAGGTCCTGAGCTCAGGTAGTAGCAATAAGAATGGATAGGAAGGGAGAGATGAGATAAATGATTTGAATTCAAAGAATCAGTAGGACTTGGAAAACTGATTGGATGTGGAAGTTGAGAGAGAAGGAGCGGTCAAAGATAAGCCTGGGTGAGCCGGATGTTGGTTGGGGCTATTCACATAAATAGGGAATATAGGAGGAGGAGTGACTTAGAGGTTGGGAAGAGGTAGAAGATGGTGACTTTGCCTTTTGCCCCTTTGCGTTTGAAGAGTCAGCGTGATGTCCAGATGGAGGTGCCTGATGAGCAGTTAGAAGTTGGGAGACCAGAACTGGAGAGAGTGATTGGATGTGCAGCGGTCATGGATCGAGAGGGTATAAAGCGAGAAGGAGGCCAAGGTACAGAACTTTTGGGAACATAAATATTTAGATAGTGGCAGGAAGCAGGTCTAGTTAAGAATGTAAAACACGGGGCAGCTAGGTGGCGCAGTCAGTAGAGCACCGGCCCTGGAGTCAGGAGGACCTGAGTTCAAATCCGGCCTCAGACACTTGACACATGTACTAGCTGTGTGACCTTGGGCAAGTCACTTAACCCCAATTGCCCTGCCAAAAAGCAAAAAAAAAAAAAAAAAAAAAAAAAAAAGAATGTAAAACACAGAAATATGATTAGAATCCAGAAGGGGAAGTGAATGGAAGCCAAGAGGAGAGTGATTTTTCAAGAGGGAGGGTAGAGTCAGCTATGTCAAATGCCCGAGGTCTGGATTTGGCAGTGATCTATATAAAGATTTAGAACAGGGGACAAGGTCTAAAGTGATAGAAGACTTCATCTAGGTAGTCATGTAGACATTATGTATCCAGAGATGCCAGTGGAAATTTTTTTTGGCTGTGAAGTCTCCAACTTTGTTTTCTCTTTCATTTTTGGGTACCACATGAAGAAAAAAGTGTTGGCTTTTACATATAGTATAACCATCCATGTAGACATATACATTAGGCAATAGCCTTTTTGAGGGGCAGTGGATAGAGCACTGGGCCTGGAGTCAGGAAGCCTTGAATTCAAATCCAGCCTCAGACACATACTAGCTGTGTGACCCTGGGCAAGTCACTTAACCTTGTTTGCCTCAGTTTCCTCACCTGTAAAATGAGCTGGAGAAGGAAATGGCAAACCGCTTCAGGATCTTTGCCAAGAAAACCCCAAGAGGGGTCGCAAAGAGTCAGACACAGCTGAAAATGACCAAACAACAAAGAAGCAGTCCCTTTATGGAAACAACCATGTTTGGGGGCATGCTGACATTAACCTGATTACCATCCCAAGAGGAGAAAATAGGTCACCTTCTGATGGAGTCTTAGAGGGACTAGCATCATCTGAATGCCCTCAAAGGCATTTTTGTTGCCAGCATTTGCTGAAGGAGCATAAATAACGACTGATTTTCTCTTATTTTTGTATATTTCCATTTCCTCCCCCAGCTTTCAATGTCAAACAGCGTCAGTGCAATATGGTGAAGTGTCAATATCCTGTCCTGTTTTTAGCATTGCGTCATGCATTATTTGTGGTGCTATCACATCCTAGTCACTGGGCTGGCTCAGCTCTGAGGAGTCATGGTAGGTATGAGATAAGTGAAGTGAGCTTCCTGCTGCCTTGATGACTAAGTGTCTTCATCACAGATGGCAATATTATTTTGATCCGTAGGACAGGCAGGATGTAACAGAAACTGGGTTCTGTCTGGATGCTTCTTTTCATTACGGAATCATGGAGACAGAAGGGATCACTGGGGTCTTTTAGTCCATCTTCTCAACCTTAGACATAACTGTACTTAGAAAACAAAGGTTTCCCCTCAACACCCCTATTCTCCTAACCTACTTGCTCTACTTACTCTTTCCCTTCTTTGCCATGAATAGTCTTTATTGGATGCCTCCACTTTTTTATCACTCATTTCCCAAGCCATTGCAAAATACAATTTCTGTCCCCACTGATGAACACTATTCACTCTGTCTTGATTGCCAGAACTTTTGCCTTTTCCTCTTCCTCATCCTTCCTGACCTCTCTGGTTTGACCCTGTTGCCTACCTCTTGGCCTTCTTCACCTACTCCTCATTCTGCATTTACCTCCCAAATTCAAGCTTTCTCCAACTTGCCCTCAGAGTTCTCCTCTCTTTACACCTTTTCCCTGAACAACCTCACCCACTTCCCATCACTTAACTAATACCTCAGTTCAGATAACTCCTAAATTGATATTTCCCTGTCTTCTCACCTGAGTTTCAAATCCACATTACTAGGTGTCTTGTCAGTATCTCCACCTCAGGTTCAGCATCTCTAAGGTCATTTCTGGCTTTAGCATCTTGTGATTCTACATCCCAAGCTGAACTCATCATCTTTCCACTGAAGCCAGCATCTCTTCCTTACCTTCATTTTTAATAGCAGATGCCATTTTCCCAGTTGTCCATCTTTGGTTCCTCCTCTTCCCACATTCCTCCTAATCAATCTATCTCCAAGACCTAGAGATTCTGTCTCTTCAAAGACTCTCTTATCAATACTTTCCCCTTCATCTCCACTGCCACCACCCTAATTTATCCTTTCATTACCCCTTGCCTGGAATGTCACAACAACAGCTAGCATCTACATAGCACTATGAGTTTGGTGAAGCACTTCTCATTTGTCATCTCATTATTGTCTCATAACAACCCTATGAAGTAGGTTTTGTGAATATCCTCCTTTTACAGATAAAGAAGGTTAAGTGACTTACCCAGGATCATACAGCTGGGAAGCATCTGAGGCAAGATTCAAACTGAGGTCTTTCTGACTCCAAGTCCAGTTCTCTAGTCATTATGCATTATAATATTATTGTAGGTGCCTGTAAAAGTCCCTTAGTCAGATTCCATGCTTCCAGTCTCTTACCAGCCCAATCCATTTTACTTATTACTGCTAGATTAACTTTCCTGATGCACAATTTTTTAAAAAAAAAATTTACTTTTAGTTTTCAACATTCATTTTTATAAGATCTTGAGTTCTAAATTCTCCCCCTCTTCTCCTCTCCCCTGTTCCCAAGACAGCAAATAATCTTATATAGGCCATACACGTACAATCATATTAAATATATTTCCACATTAGTCATGTTATGAAAGAAGAATCAGAATAAAAAGGAAAAACCACTAGAAAGAAAAAAGTAGAGAGAAAATAGTATGCTTCAATCTGCATTCAGCCTCCATAGTTCTTTCTCTGGATGTGGATAGCATTTTCCATTGTGAGTCCTTGGGAATTGTCTTAGGTCATTGCATTGCTGAGAAGAGCCAAGTGTAACAAAGTCAGTCATTGCGCAATGTTGCTGTTACTATGTACAATGTTCTCCTGGTTCTGCTCACTTCACTCAGCATCAGTTCATGTAAGTCTTTCCAGGTTTTTCTGAAATCTGCCTGCTCACTATTTCTTATTGAACAATAGTATTCCATTACATTCATATACCACATTTGTTCAGCCATCCCCCAATTGGTGGGTATCCCCTCAATTTCCAATTCTTTTCCACCACAAAAAGAGCTGCTATAAATATTTTTGTACATGTGAATCCTCTTCTGTTTTTTATGATTTCTTTAGTATACAGACCTAGTAGTGGTATCGATGGATCAAAGGGTATGCACAATTTTATAGCTTTTTGGGCTGAAGCTTAATTCTGAACACATCAATACACTATTTAGTAATCTTTGGTGATTCCAATGGCCAATTAAATAAGGTCCCCCAACCATATGCAGTCTGGCTAATAATTACATTTTCAAGTTTATTAATTGCCTGCTACTTCACTTCATTCAACTATAGTCAAACTGGATTACTTCACATTCCCCAAATTGGTCCAGCTCTTTCTCATCTCTGTGCTTTTGCTTATTCCATCTCTTACTCTTGGAATGTAATTCTCTTCATATTTCCATTTGTTGAAGTCTTTTCCATCATTCAAGACCCTGCTTAAGAGCTGCTTCCTACATAAAACCTTCCCTGATCCCCACTTCCCTTCTTTCAGACTTGCCTATCCTTCCTCAGAACTCTCAAGACACTCTATACCTTTCCTATATACTTGTCATATTTGTGCACACTTGTATTCTCCCTCCCTGTAAGTTGGACCTAGACTATATCTTGATTCCCTTTGTTTCCTACCCATGTTGGCACCTCCACAAGACTGGATTGGTTATGACCCTAGCTGGAGTTAGCAGTGGCTCCCACTCTCTGATCCTCCACAGGAAGAGTTGGAGATTCTTGTCTATAGGCTGTATTGTCTTTTTTGTGCATTTTATTATTAGTATCTTATATCTAATTGCATTTAATTACCATTTGTTGAATTGAATGGTGCCACCACTTACCTAACACAGGCAGTCAAGAACTAATATTCCCTTTATGCATACTGATAGGAATATGAGTGTACTCATGATGAGAGCAGTAGGGCATTAGAAACATAGGTTTAAATGTTGCCAAATAACCATGGTGATTTAAGAGGTTAGTGAAGAGAAATTATTTTTCCAATTCATCCTCCATAGCTGACACAGTGATCTTAAAGAAGAACTCCCAGGTAAGGAAATTTCTCTAGTAATTCAGGTTAGAACCTTCTCTTCAACTTACAGTCTTAGTAAGTTGCTTAGATCAGTGTTGTCAAATTAAAATAGAAAATAGAAAACCATATGTATAGATCCCTGTTGGCTGCATATTGACTGAGAAAACTGCATATTTATATTATTTATGTCTTATTGTGTTTTTATTCATTTTTGTTGAATATTTCCCAATTACTTTTTAATCTGGTTCAGGCCATGCTTGAGAGTGCTGTGGGCCACTTGTGGACTGTGGGCCATGTTTTTGAAATCTTTAAGCACTGAGGAGTTAAGGGATTTGCCCAGGATAAAGCAGCCAGGTTATGTCAAAGGCTTTCTGTGTGAGAAAGCTCTTCAGGTAGTTAAAACCATTTATCATGTCCCACTTTACCCTAAGTTTTCTTCTCACCAATATGTGGCATGGTTCCAAGTTCTCTCATAGTCCTTATTACCTGGCTTTGGAGGCATTCCAGCTTGCCAATGCCCTTCTTAGAAAAGGGAGCCCCAAATGGAGCATCATGCTTTAGACTGAGTCTGCTCAGCACAATTATAGCAGGGCCATCCCCTCTCATTGCATGCACATAAGATCTTCTTTGGTAACTCTCTGAATGTCTTGGAATCATAGAACAGAGAGGTCAAAGAAACTTTTGGATTAGATCATCTCCAAAATCCCTTCCGTCTGAAATTCTAGGAGTCTATGATTCTATGCAATCATCTTTCCAGTCCCCTGACTTCAAGTAGGCAAGGAATTTTTAGTTCCACTTTACAGATTGAAGAGTTCAGGACCAAAGGAATTTCGTGATTTGCCCAAGGTCACAGATTTCTTAGGTGAGTAGGTGGGAGACTTGAACCTGCATATTTTGGATTGGTGCAGCTTTTTTTAAAAAACATTTTGTGCATTTTTACATTTACTATAGCACATGTGCATTTGACTTAAAGTAGAAAAAATGAAAATGGAGCAAAAAAGAAAACAGCGAAGATGAACAAAAAAAAACCAAAAATGAAAACAGAGCCAAAAAAAGACATATAGAACATTTACTTATACTAGAAATTCAAAACTAGCTTAGGTTAATTTCTTTTTTTGAGATTGAATTGAAGTTGGGAGCTAGATTTGTGTAGCAAGAATTTCAATTCAAGAAGTGTTTGTGAAGCCTCATACTATGCACCAGTCACTGTGGGCATACAAAAACAAAAAGAAAAAGAAACCTTGTCTCAAGTAACTTTTATTCCACTGGAAGTTACAGGGAGATTGTTGCTGTTGAGTCATTTTTCAATTTTGTCCAACTCTTCACGACCCCTTTTGGGGTTTTATTGGCAAAGGTACTGGAGTGGTTTGCCATTTCCTTCTCCAGCTCATTTTCCAGATGAGGAAACTGAGGCAAAAAAGGTTAAGTAATTTGCCTAGGGTCACAAGCTAGTAAGTGTCTGAGGTCAGATATGAACTCACAAGGATGAGTCTTCCTGACTTGAAGCCTGGCACTCTATTCACTGTGCCACTTGACTGTCTACAGGATGTAGAATTTGGTTAATAAATTCTTCAATAATTATAGCTAAGCCCAAATGGAATGGATTGCTTTTTGGAAGTAGTGAGTTCTCCATACATAGCGGAGGATCTTTAAGTAAAGGCTGGATTACTACTTGAACCAATCAATCAACAAGCATTTATTAAGTGCCTACTATCTGCCAGGCATCGCGTTAAGTGCTGGGCATACAAGAAGAAGCAAAAGACAGCCTCTGCCCTCAAGGAACTTACAATCTAATGGAGAAGTTTTAGAATAGATTCCTGTTTTAGGTCAGGGTTTGACTAGATGGCTTTCGATGTCCCTTCCAGCTCCAAGATTCTATGATTCTCATTTCAGGTTTGCATATGGACTCAAACAGAACCTGTGTTCTCGCCTCTCTGAAACAGTGGTCCATCTAACTCCATTTACTTTAATTTTAGGTTTTCTTGGAGGCACTGGAATAGATGGGTGATATTACTTGTAGTGATATTTTCTTTTAGGGTATTCAAGTCACTTGAGAGGCTTCATGATGAAGTGGAGAGAATGGTGGATTTGGAGTCAGAGGACGTGGGTTCGAATCCCAGATCTACCATTTAAAACCTTTGTGACTTTGATCAAGTCTCTTAACCTTGGTTGCTCTCACTTTCCTCATCTGTGTAATGGGGGGACTGGACTAGATGACCATAAGGTCCCTTCCACATGAGGTACCATGTTTCCATTTGATAGTCTTGGAAGTTTCCTTCCAATGCTGTAATTTTCATTAGTCATGAATATTCTAAGACTGTCATTGTTTATTGATACAGTTTATTTAACCCACGGAGATACATAATGTAGGAAAGTTGATTAAAAAGCAGATTTTTTGTTTCCATTTCTTGATATCTGTATTCCAAGAGTTCCTCACTCTTCTCTGTGCTCCCTGCTATTTCCCATCATTTTTGTCCTGAGGCAGTAGAATTGTACTTAGTTCTGCAGTCTCCTCTACATTCTTATCTAAGGAATCTCCAAGCAGCTTAACCCTGTCAAAAGAAGACTGCACCAAGTGACCCCTGCAGGAAGCCCCAACATTCCAGATCGCCAGTCTTGGGTTGTGTCTTTCTAGTGTGGAGTGTATCACACTACACACACAGAAAGCCTCCACCTTATCACCACTTGCATCATAAATAAAGAGCTATCTGAAGCCATTCGAGCCTTTTCTTGGATTATTTGGAATTTTTAAACTTTAAATATTAGATGAAAGGCCTTTGACCTCTGTCATGATAGTCATAGGGTAAAAACATGGCTTCCCTCAGGCAGTCTCAGAAAGGAAGGCCCAGAATCACTCTTCAGATGCTTTCCATTACTTTTGTCCTCTGGGTGAAGTCACCGAGTCCACGAAAAGTTGTGTCTTTTTTTGGATAAAAAAGCTTGGTTGGCAGAGTTCATAGAACAGAAAACTTGATTTAAAAATTAATTTCCTCTAATTGTGAGAATTTAGCGGTGATGTTAAAAATTTAGTAGTTTTCCCTTAGAAGGCTAGAATGGAAAAGGCTTTTTCTATTTTTGGAGTAAGACTGTGTGTGTGTGTGTGTGTGTGTGTGTGTGTGTGTGTGTGAGAGAGAGAGAGAGAGAGAGAGAGAGAGAGAGAGAGAGAGCTGAGACCTCAGCTTGAAGTCTAACTTCTTATAAACTAAAATTCTTTGCTAGTAAACTTAAATATAGGGTACTATGCTACTTCTTAAAAGTTCTTTTTTCAAAGACAATGAAAAGTTTGCAAATGAGATTTCCTCAGTGTAAATTACTTGTATTTTTTGAGCAGTTTCCAAACATAAGTTAAACCTGGTCAGTATCTCTGAATAATCATTTTATATTCTGGCAGTATCTTTGAATAATCATTTTATATTCTGGCATGGAGGCAGAGGGTAGATGATACAAAGGGAATGCAGCTAAAGGATACAGAATGGACTGAATTTGGGAAAAGAGCTGGGGTGAAGGTATAAGAGGGGGAAGTGAAACAGTATTCATTTTGGAAATGATCTGAAGTCAGATTTTCCAAGCGCCAGGCTCTAACCTATTACTCAAAGCTAAGCAGAATACCCTCGGATTCTAAAAGCATAAATTTGATTTCCTAAAGTGTCCGATCTAAATCACTCAGGATCATGCAGTCTCAGAGTACTTGTTAAAATACACCCTGATGATACATCTGGTCGTGCTCAGCTGAAGTGAACAGGTAGCAGGAATGAGAAATGCCATGGTCAATCAGGGGAGCTGAGAGAGATTTTAATTGACCAATTGACCCGAGAAATTGATCCAGAGATGATGACTCAATCAAAGAAAATGACAGTGCAGGAGCTTAATAATAATGATAACATTAATGACAATAGCTAAAATTATGTAGTGCTTACTATACACCAGGCACTGTGCTAAACACTTTACCGGTATTATTTCATCGGATCCTCGCAACAACCCTGGGGGGTAGGTGCGATCATTATCCCCATGTTATAGATGAGGTAATTGACACAAATAAGTCGAGTGACTTGCCCAGGGACACATAGCTGGTGAATGTCTGAGGCTAGTTTTGATCTCAGTTCTTCCTGATTCTAGGCCCAGTGCTCTAGGCCTAGATAAGCCTGGATGGAGGTCAGCCAGAATTAATGAGGTCTTATTTTGCTGCTTTTGAGATTGGGCACAAAACACCTCCCAACATCAATGCCTTTTCTTTAGGCCATTGCTTGGAAGCTAGATATTTAGGACAAGATAGGACCATGGAAGACTCAGCTGTGTTTCCATGTATTGTGGGAGTGGGAGGGGGAGACATGGGAAAGGGCCCAGGGTTAATCCTCTGTGTCATTCAAAGTACTGTATCATTCGAAGTGCTATAAGCGCTGTATTGCTCCTTCTGTCTTGTTCTGTGGTCCTCTTGGCTTTGGCCCCAGGGCTCTCGAACTCAGACCATGTTTTTTTCTCTCTTTGCTTAGCTCTTGGATCCAGCACCTTTCTGACAAGACTGGGGGAATTCCTGCCTTTAATCTCTGGCTTGTGCCACCATTTACTCTGTCAACTTCTGGAACCTGGTGCTCTGTTCAGATCCTATATCTATACTCTTCCTCAAATTTGTGGCACATAATGAGTCTCTGTGTCTTCCAGGATAAGGCAGGAATAGGAAACAAAAGAGCACAAGAACCGTGGGAAGGGCAACCAGGACAATCTCATGACAAGAAGGGACAATTTATGGAGCAATGTCCTGTTCAGTTAGTCAGTCAACAAGCATTGATTTGTTATGCTCTAGCTATGCCAGGCACCGTGCTAAACAGCGGGGACAAAAAGAAAGTAAAAATTGCAATATCTGTCCTCCTGGGGCTCACATTGTAATGGGGAAGGCAACATGCAAATAAATAACTGTTAACATTTAACTTACATTCAGTACAAATGGAAGGTGATCTTGGGGAGTGACACTGGAGAAAGAAGGGAAGGACCTCCTGCAGAAGAAGGGATTTGAGCTGAATCTTGAAAGAAGGTAGAGAAGCATGCAGAGGGCGAGAAGGGATAGTCCAGAAGGAATTAGCGTTGGTTCAGATAAATCCTTTCGAGCATTTGTGGGAAATCCTCTTAGAAACTGAGGGTATCCTAGTGAATACCGCAAAATTGTCAAGTTTGTGAATTGTGCTTTGGTGTACACAACTATTTTTGTGGCTAATTAGTTGTTTAATTAGGGCTTTTGTCTTTATTAGAGTTGCTGTAAGAATGTTTTTTAAATAGGCTTCAAACATACATCTGAAATGCGCAAAGAAAACAAAAAGATGAAAAAAGAATCCCAACCCAAACCCTTAATTTACTAATAAATAGAGACAAATAACTTAAATGAGCATATTTGAGTATATGTGTCACTAGAACCATAATTCATGAATTTTCTACACATCATCTGTGGTAGACTTTTGAACTTTTCCTAGAATGTGAATTGAAAATAACATTCTTGGTAGATGATTCCTCACATCTGAACTTTTCTTTGTACAATGTAAAAAAATCCTAGATTTGGAATCAGAGAACCTCAGTTCTAATTCTAGCGTTACTGCTTATTATCTTGGGCAAGTCACTTAACTATGTTGGACCTCAGTTACTCATCTGCAAAATGGGCTAGATGATACCTAAGTCCCCTTCTAGCTCTAAATCTATGATCCCATAAACTGATATACACACAGGAATTCCATTTGCTGTTTCATTTAGAAAAGAATGCCCCTGTAAGAACAGTAAAACTAACGGCTAGCATTTATACAGCACGTGTGTGTGCCAGGCACTTTGCTGAGAGCTCTACAGTCATCATCTCATCTGATCCTGACAACATCCCCCGGAGGCAGGTACTATGATGATCCCCATTTTATAGACGAGGAAACTGAGGCAGACAAGTTAAGTGACTTGTCCAAGGTCACACAGCTAGGCAGTGTCTGAGGGTGAATTTGAACTCAGGTCTTCCTAACTCCTGGGCCCAGCGCTCTAATCACTGATGGGAAGTAGACTGAGTGTGTATCTGTTACAACTAAAGTCATTAACAAAATAAAATTCATATTTGTCCTAAGAAGTACGTACCAAATTGTAATTCTGTGTTCACTCGTATATGGCCCCCATGTGTACTGTACCCCTAATTTGTAACAATTTTAAAATACTTTTGTTAGTTTAAAGGTGGGGCTTTATTGATTATCCCATCCCACTTAAAAGTAAGAATACCTCTTGATAGAATCAATCAGAATTGAATGTGAACAGGGCCTGTAGATGTCATATCGATCAACACTGCTATGTGAGAGGCTTGGTCATGTCCTAAGAAAGTTTTACGTACACACACACACACACACACACACACACACATACCCCACACATACACATACATATGTATGTATATATGTGCATATACATACATACACACATATATAAACACACATATACATACATATATACATACACATATACATACACACACATGTATGTATGTATGGGTGGTGCTATCTCAGAATGTTTGCTAGAGGTCCTTAGGGTCTGGAAGTGGAGAGGCAGCCAGAAGGAACAGCAGCTCAAGAGCAACCAGAAGAAGGCAGAATAGGTGGAGGACTGAGCCATTGAGGGCCATAGGCCCTACAGGCTGAGATGCCTTCTGCCCTGAGTGAGCCGACACCACCAGCTGTAGTCCTCTGCTCGCAGACTGAGAGAAATTCCAAGAAAACAGCGTGTTCCTTTCTCTAACTTCCCTTCCTAGCTCCTGTCTGTGTATAGAGGCTGTGCTTCTGAGCTCCCTCCACTTGACCCACCTCAATATTCTTGACTGAGGCCTGGAGCTCACACCATGCTCTCAGCCTGGCTCTTTGGAGCTTGGCTCCCTGCTTGACCTGTCCCTCTTGTCCCAAGGTTCACAGCTTTTGTCTTTGAGACCGATCCAGCTTGGAAGGCAACGTTCAGTTTTTCTGCCCTAATGGTCCCATGCTTGCCCCTAGCCAAGTTCTAACTGAGGCTGAGTGGGACATGATATAGAGGGTTTTAAAAAAAGTAATGTTTTCATTACTTCATCCCCATCTCATTATTTATATAACCACCAGCCTAGTTCAGGTCCTCATCACTTCTCACTTGGACTGTGGCAGCAGCCTCCTGATTGCTTAACCAGCTTCGAGTCTCTTCTCTTTCCAATCCATCTTCAACTGAGCTGCCAAAGTAATAAATGGTCATATGAGTGCTATTCTAAACCAATAAAGTTAGAGCGAAAGACCGAGACTCGTGTTGGAGGACTTAGAATGGTCTCTGTGCTGATGAGAGCAGGATCCGATGGACCTTGTTTCTGCAGGGATGCTGGGTACAGGTTGTGGCGTGAAACATGTATGTGTATAACACATATGTGCATGTATACATATACATACGTGTATATATGCGTGCTGTCGTTCAGTCATTTTTCAGTCGAATCTAACTCTTTGTGACCCCATTTAAGGTTTTCTTGGCAAAGATACTGGACTGGTTTGCCATTTCCTTCTCCAGCTCATTTTACAGATGAGGAAACTGAGGCAAAAAGGGTTAATTGACCTGCCCAGGGTCACACAGCTGATAAGTGTCTGAGGCCAGATTTGAACTCAGGGAGATGAGTCTTCCTGCTTCCAGGCCCTGCACTCTATCTATGGAACTATCTAGCTGCCTATGTATGAGTATGCATGTATGTATAGACAATACATATATCTCAGTATACATATATATGTGGGTATAAGCACATATACATCTAGTTAGACAAACATTTGTATATGTACACAAATGTATTATATATTATGCATGTGTGCATGCATATTGAAATTCATATACATACACATAGATGTTTATATTTATACATTTATGCATATATGTATATATAGTCACACACCCACGCGAAGTATCTATATATAATCACATACGTAACCATGCACACATATATGTGTACATACATTTTTAAATATGCATATGTATGTGTACACCTATATACATAGGCACACATTAGCATTTTAAATGCCTCTTATTCTCTACTTTTTGCTGAGTTAGCATTCTATTAAAATCTCCTTTATAGGGTGGAGTTTCTGTCTATATTCTGCGTTTTTTTCCTTTTCTGTTGACTCATCCCTCTTTGAGCTTTTTCACTGCTTAGTGAATAAAATGTTTCTGACCACCTTCTCCATTTATCTTTTGAGAACCTGTCTCTTCTAGTTTTCTTGCATTTACTCATCTGTATGTCTTCCCAGTTGAATTTAAGCTCATGGAGGGCAGGACTATTTTTTAAAAAAAATCTTTTTTAACCTTGTTACAATAATTAGCTAATTTTAAGCCTATGAGGCAATAAAATGGTCACTAATATCCATGTGGTTCTCTCTTTTTCAGTTTTAGGGATTTTATTTTATGCAAAAATTTTTGAGCTCAATCATAATTGCCCTGAGTCCTCAGGAAAATTCTTAACATTTAGACTCTGCCAACCTTTACATTTATCTCTACCTCTAGTTAACCCCTGGCCTGTTTGTGATTGATACAAAATGATAGTATCAGTGGATTGCCAGGCACAGGGAGGGAAGGTTGGAGGAAGAGCCAATTTTTTTTCTCGAGACTTCTCAGCCTGGTTCCTCTGTCTAGCCAATGACTTTCCTTGTAATTTCCCTTCTCTACTCCATCTAGCTCAGTCCTACCTTTGCTCCTTAAGGGTATGCTGGAAAGGCCCTTTGGCTCTAATTTATGTAATCAATATCTTTTCTACATGCCCCCCCATTTAGTAATTTATAGATGATCCCTGAAGCATAGCCGAGTGTCTTCGCTTATCTGAATATGATTCCTGTGCCATATCATTCCAGTTCCAGGACTTCTCAGACTTAGTCTAATCCCATAGTTGATTGATTGAGATGTGTTCTCAGTTAAGATATTTAGTCTGAAATGGTGTGGAGTGGTTTTGACTCCATTTGTGCATTTCGTACCTTCCAGCTCCTTGCATGCAATCGGTGCTTAATAAATGCCTTTTGAATAAAATGGAACCGAAAATGATTTCATTGACATTTGAGATTCCCTGGACAAAGAAGGAACCGTCAGTGAAAAGAACGCTATGCCAAACCTTACTGTTCTGTCCTGCAGTGAATTAGGATTCTAAAGGGGAGTGGGAAGAACAGACCTCTGGGTAAGGAAGGCAAGGAAGGAGGCTGCCAGAGTATAGTTCTTGGAGCCTGCTCAGGTAGTGTCTGGCACTATACAATCTGACTGATAGACCAGTTCTTGGAGATCTGGCTGGGATGTGATTATAAGCATCAGATATGATAGAATTACACCATTGTCCAATCCAATCCAGTCAGGAATAAAATGACTTTCCCAAGGTGGTTAGTGAACGACAAAGCTGCTACTTAAACCCAAGTCTTCTGATTCAAAGTACGGCACTTCCTTCCCATTCTCAATACGCACACGTGTGTGCGTGCCCATGTACCCACACTGTTCCATCACTTTGTGACATATGATGGCTGAAGTATGCTGGGGGGCGGGCAGGGTCAGTCTCCCAGCAGGGTGGGATGTATCCTATGTAGGTCTTTCCCATGAATCTTGTCATCCTATAAGGAGACCTCCTGAGAGCACCTTCCCTGATACCTAAGTGAGTTTCAAGTTGGGCTTCAGGGAAAGACCTTTTTCAGTGAGTCAGGCTCTAGACAGATATTATAAATGAAAGAGTCAGCCCATTTCATGACTATGATGCTCACGCAGCTGGATCTTTTGATCCCTGTGTCACATCTCTATGGTGACAGGAACATGGCATTCCTTTTTCTCCTGGAGATCATTCAAAGCTCTGGTACAAATGAATTCAAACAGCTGTGGTGCAGCCTTATTGGCGAGGGCTTAACCAGAAATGAACTGGGCTTGAGACCAACCAGGAGTTCAGTGAAAGCTGTTGAAAACCATGGTACGGGAAAACACCAATATCCTAGAAGTGTGCTGGAAAGCATGACAGACACCTCCTGAACCCTCTGCTCCCCTGACTTACTGGGCACCAATAAATCAGGAAACTGAATCCTTCTATGGGCTTCACCTTTCATACCCTGCTGGGTACCAATGCTGGATCCTTCCTCCCTTCTGCTCTGACCCTGGCTTGAGATCTACACAGGTTCTTTCTTTCTCTTCTGCTCTCTCTTTTCTTTCTTTCCTTCCTTTCTTCTTTTAAAAACATTTAGAACATGGCAGCTATAAGTGGAACATTGGGGACTTTCATTACTTCATGTGCTGAGTTTGAAGTACTGTTTTCTTTTCTATTTATGTCCATCAGAATGATATTACCTTCAAACACAATAATTTCCTTTTGTTCTTCATAATTCAAAGTTCTCTTAAAAATGTGGCGGGATCTCAGAAAATATGGGTGTTATGATAAAGAAGCTATATCTGAGCTTGGAACCTTTCTCCATAGATATGCTTTCTTTGTTAGTCCTTTGTGAGTGTCAGTGTTGCTCCTTGACAACATCAAAGATACCTGAGTATATGGATCAAAAGGGAAGAGAACGTAGGGAGACACGTATTTATTACCTCCAATTACTGTCCATTTTTTCTTCTCTAGAAATTAGTTCAATTCCAACTGAGCTCTGGGAATGGGAGCCCAGACTGGGGTCATATTGGATGTACTCTATTCTGGAAAAGCCCAGGAGTCTGGAAATGTGTGTGTGATGAGGAGCAGTATGGCAGAACCATGACCAGGATGGGGCAAGTAGAGCTTTGCCCAAGGGCAATAACCATGGGGCAGGACATGCTTCCAGGGAGCTTCAGAGACTCCTGACATTGTGCCATGGCCTCATAATCCTCTCCTGGCCTACACATACAGTGGGACTGACTCCATTACCTCACCTACCAAGCTCAAGGTCTAATTACTGAGATGTATATTTCCTGAATCTGGGCTCCCCTTCTCACCACAACCCTATGGGGGTAGGAGCCAGACTCTCTGGAGAATGCCCTCTCTCTCTTTTTCTTTCTTTCTCTCTGTCTCTGTCTCTCTCTGTCTCTGTCTGTCTCTCTCTCTCTCATCTTGACTTCCCCCTTGATCAGACTGTGCCCTGTACAATTGCTGCCTGCTTGCCCTGTTCTTTGCCCAAGGTAAAAGAATTTCTAGTTATGACTCTGAGGTAGGAAAGCCAGTAAATGCCTTGAATTAGAGGGGGAGAATGGTAGCCTCTTAGATTGAGAGTTGAAACCCCCTCACTTTACAGATCAAGAAATTGAGACCCAATATTTCCATTTCAAGAACTCTGTCAAGAGTCAATTAGACCCAAACTTTTTCATAGGTTTGTATCTCTTCTAAGCTACGACTGGGAGTCTGTCTCAATCCAATACATTTGAGGATGATTCCAAAGTGTACTCAATCTCCCAGAGTGAGTCCACACTAATGGAGTTTCTTGGGACTCCTTTAGCTAACAGGTAACCCAGAGTTATATGAGATACCCCAGAGTTTCTCTAAAATATATATTTTAGATCCAGATAGACTCTGGGGGATATTGTTCAATCCTTTATCTTGTTCCTCAGGCTCCTAAGAGGCATTGCTCAGCCCAACCTCAAATGTCCAGAATTCCGAGGCTCAATCCCAGCTCTGCCAATGCCTTATTATAGGACTACAAGTCACATAAAATCTTTGCTATTTTGTGACTCAATTTCTCCAAACTGTAACATGTGCAAAGGGCATTTGTTCTCTAGCTTCTTCCCTTATAGTTCCTCATGAAGACTAACTAATAACCAAAACCAGAGCATTTTCACACATAGAGAGCTACATGTACATTTAAGAACTCAGTTCCCTTAGTGTTGTTTCACCTCTAAATACTGATTTAAGCCAGATGTTCCCTGTTGCCCACTATCATTCTTGAGACAACTGTGGAACAGGTTTAATGCAATGGAAAAAAAGACTCAGGCAGGCTGCTGTTGGATATATTTTGTGGCTGGAGAGCCGTGAGGCAGTGTCGACATGATGCCAAACATTCAGATGAAAAGTGAAAAAGTCAGTCAATCATCCAGATGTTTCCAACTATCTGGATGCTTGATGTCTTGTAGCTGAAACATCTGGATGGTTGAGTGAATTTTTCCATCTTGATAAGTTTTGGGTCAGGCTATATATACTGTGTGTGTATTTAGCTATTTGGAAGTACGGCTTATGAAATTATCCAGGAGTCCAATTACTTTATCCCCCATCTATTTGGAAATATTTTCAGGTTCAAAGCTCATCTCGGTTGGGAGCATGCTGGTTCTCAGCTGCCCTTTTGGTTTCAGGAACCCAGTCTCTGTTTCTCATTTCCTTCCAAGTCTCTTTCTGTTCATGTGCTCCTCATTGCTTGGTGGGAGATTGGTGTGGTTGAAGTGATTAGGGCAAGCAGACACCTTATCACCAAGTCATCCATCAAAACCACCTGCTAGGCTCTGATTTATTTATTTATTTATTTTCTGCTTCAGATCTCACCCTTTTACTCATGTGGCATCTGGCAGCCACACTTCACATTGTTCCATTCCTTGACGGAACGTCCTTGTCCAAAAAAGAGACAGCAATTTACCTTGGTTCTGAGGGTTGTTCAGATACTTGGGTGACCCCAATGATCATGAGGCTTTGTGACTCAAAAAATACCTGAGACGCTGAGCAACTGACAGCCCACATGTATGGGTTGTTTGAGACAAGGCATAAGGAATAGCCTTGTGGAAAGAGCACTGGGCTAGAATCAAAAGACCCACTTTCAAATCCCACTTCTGTCACTACCGTTATGGCTTTGGGCCGATCTCTTAGCTTTTCCAGGCCCATTAGTTGTTTAATCAGGGTTTTCACGCTTATCAGAGCTATTGCCGTAAGAAAATATTTGTTCGGTTTTGCTTTTTTGTAAAATGAAAAATTCATATGTAAGTCTGAAATATAAAACAAAACAAAACAAAAAACAAACCTCACACCAAACAAAACAACCGCCCCAAACAGTTAATTTACTAATTAAAAAGACAAAGAACTTAAGTGAACAAGTTTGGGGATAGGTGTAACTAGAAAGATAACTCACGAATTTGCTAGCCATCTCTTTGCTAGAGACATCTGAATTTTACTGTTGAAAATAATGATCTTGGTATATGATTCTCCTCATGTCTGAACATTTTGGTTTTGTAGTAGAAATAATGGTCCATTTGGATTCAGAGGACATGGGTTTAATTATTAGTTCTTGTAACTTAACATTTGTAAGACTTTGGGCAAATCAAGGCACCTCTTGAAGACTCAGTTTATCATTTGTACCATGAGGAGACTGGACTTGTCGACCCCAAAGGTTCTCTCTTGCTCTAAATCTATGATCCTATAACGTGGGAAACTATTAGGTAGATTATACCTTTTATCACCTGGCCTGGCCACTGGAATCCAGATTCTAATTCAGGCCAAAGAAGTAGCTGCTGAAACAGTTAATCATTGAGAGTTGTATGCATGTAGGTACATATCTCTATTGGAGGACTCTGGTTACTAACAAAGCCAGGTTATGTGGTTTAGAATTGATCAGATGGCAAGATTTTCCTCCCTCAAGAGGGCAAGTCTCTTTACTCTGCTGGGCCTCAGTTACTCATCTATAAAAAGAAGGGGTTGACTCAATGGCCTTGTAGGAGCCTTCCAGTTCCCTATTGGTGATCTTGTGATGCCCAATATTAATGAATAGATTCTAATAACTATATGAGATTATAAGCAGAAGCAGAAAACTTTGTCCTGGACTTCTGGTATTTTAGAATCTAATAAGGAAAGATTGGGAAATACAGAAAAAAGCACATATAAGCTCAAATAGCAGACATGTATAAAGCCGTGCTTCCATTTGTTGAAATATAATCAATACTCCAATGAATCTATGATTTCATTGATGTGACTATTACTCCCAACTACACAAATCTCAGCCCATCCATGCTTGCCCATCCTATGAGATAAGAAGGTAAATCTTCAACCTTATTACATGAAGTAATGGAAGCCCTCTAATCTCCAATTCTTCCACCTCTCTTGGAAAATCGATCACTGTAAATACTTTAGCCTTTACTAGAAACCAGAGGGAGTGTTGGGATGGCTTTTATTTTTGTGAAATAAAAATTCAAATGAATCAACCGAGACTCAGAGAGATAGAGCAACTTGCAAGTATCTATCTATCTATCTATCTACTCTCTATCTATCTATCTATCTATCCACCTACTACATGCAAGAGTGGGAATTGAGTTCAAGTCCTTTGAGTATAAATCTAATGCCTTTTCCATTGACTCATAGTGTCTGTCCTGGTCTCATAAAGTTCCGTGGAATCATAAGATATCAGTCAGCCTGTTAATAAGCATTTCTTAAGATCCTACTGCATGCCAAGCACTATGCTAAAGTACTAGATAGGAGAACTGGAAAGGGCCATAGAGATGACACAATTTTATATTCCTTTTCCCCCTGTTTTACAAACAGGTAGTAACATAATGTATATAGACCTGCCTTGAAGTCAGGAAGACTTGAGTTCAAGATCTGCCTCTGCGTATACTGGCCCATTAAGGTCCTTCCCAACTGGAAGATTCTGTGACTTTATGATTTACCACAGTCTCAAGAGAGTTTTCTCATGCAGCTGTTCTCTATACCAATGAAATTACAGATCTGGTTCCTATCCTATCAGTTTTACAGATGGAGAAATTAAAGATATTAATTAAGATATTAAATAAGTTACATGAATTCATTTGCTAGACAGTGGCATAGGCAGAATTGGAATCCAGATATTCTGACTTTCAGCTCAATGATCTTCCACTTACTATATTGCTTCTGGGTCTTGGGCTACATCTGTTTAAATTGAACTTCACAGTGCCTACATAGCGCTCTGTGCAGATACGAAAATGACCACCCGGTTGGGGCTAAACTTTGAATTAGTCCAACCCTACCCATCATCTTCACCTATAGTCCTCAAATATAACAATATTTATCTTTCCCCGTTGAGGTCCTTCCCAACTGGAAGATTCTGTGACTGTGATTTACCGCAGTCTTAAGGAACTTCCCTCTGCTCCTCAGGAGCGAGCAGCTCCTCTAAACCCAGAGTGGGTGAAAGTGACAAACGAGAAGTGGAATCTTTGTTGCCCAATAAACAAAGTGCCAGGTCTTCTTCTAGAGTCTTTGTTCCTGTAGTAGGTAGAGAACAAAGAGAACCATTGATTCCATTTATTCTTCAGTCTGACTGGAAGTGGGGATGACAAAGTTCTCCCAGAGGAAGCTGCAATGTGAAATCCTCAGCAGTCACTTGAAGAAACTCTTTTTATACTTGTGAAACCACCCAGTTGCAGTGCAAAAGTAAGAGTAAGTTTCTTCCTTGATGGCTCTCTTGTGTCATGGAGGAGCTAAAGGTAGCAGGAAAGTGTGTCCAAACCTTCCTTCCTCCCTCCTTCCCTCTGTCCTCCCTCCCTATCCCTTCCTTCTTCCTTCCTTCCTTCCTTCCTTCCTTCTCTCCCTCCTTCCATCCTTCCTTCCTTCCTTCCTTCTTTCCTTTCTTTCTTTCTTTCTTTCTTTCTTTCTTTCTTTCTTTCTTTATTTCTTTCTTTCTTTATTTATTTATTTCTTTCTTCCTTTTTCTTTCTTCCTTCCTTCCTTCCTTCTCTCTTTCTTTCTTTTACTTTCTTTCCTACCTTCCCTTCCTCCCCTACTTTTTTCTTTCCTCCTTTCTTTCTCTTTATTGTATATGTATTTTTTCTTCCTTCCTTCCATCATTCCTCTCTTTTACTTTCTTCTCTCTTTCTCCCTCCTTTCCTCCCTTCTTCCTTTCTCTTTTCTTCCTTCCTTTCTTTCTTCTTTCCTTCCCTCCTTTCTATCTTCTTTCCTTCCTTCCTTTCTTCCTCCTTCCTTCTTTCCTCTTTCTTTCTTTTTTTCTTTCTTTCTTTTCTTTCTTTCTTTCCTTCCTTCCTTTCCTTCATTTTTTAACTCCACGCTTTGCCTTCAAAGGCACTTACTAAATATTTGTTGCAGTGGTTTTATCCACCAGCTAAAGAAAATCCTTTTTAAGGCTTGAATGAAAATACGTAGAAAATTTATTAAATGACTTGTTAAATGAGGTCTTGTGAAATTAGTTCTCTGCTAGACATAAGCTCATATTTGATCACCTAAATTTCCTCAGGGATAATTTTTATTCTCCCTACCCATTCTCTCCTGATTTTCTTTTGCTTTACTTAGCCCCTCTCTACCTTTTTTCTTAGCAGTTTAACTTTTTCCTTTTTTTCTTTGCAAACCCCCAAATCCAGGACATAGTCTTCCAATGACCTGAGTGGCTTTGGGAGGGCGATAAAAACCAGATTTCCAGTAAATCAGAAGAGAAGGCATGTGATAGACTGGGGGGAACCAGCAGTCAGATAATATTAGGACAAAGGGTATCATTAATTATTTTAAAATAAAATTGTATTGGCTTTTCTTGATTAAGTTGCATAAATATTTTCCTTGAGCAAGTCCAACAAAGCTGTTTCTGTCAAGGTTGACTTCTCAAGCTGTGGGAACATCTGCATCAAACATTTGGTGCCAGTGACACAGCAAAACCAATTTAGAGTAGACAGGACTGACCTATGGCTTGATGACAGATTAGCAGATGAGCTTCCTTGAGTTTCTGCAAACAAAGCTGCCTAGGCCTCAGTCAACCAGGGGAGGGAAAGCGAACTCAGGATAAAATATCAGATAACAGAAAGTAAACTCTTCTCTGCCAGGTTTATTTTTCTCTTTCTAGAATAATGAAGATTCAACAGGGCAGCCCAGTAAAATGCCCAAACAAAACCCCAGGCTTGTGTAACAAGAGGAAACCCAATTCTGCCTCAGAAGCACCTGTCAAATACTTGTCACGTTTAACATGGTCAGGCCCATAAACCAGATTTATTTTTCTATCATCCCTATAAATTGCAACTCCGGTTGATAACGTGATAATTTACTGAAGAGTGAAGTAGACAAACTCAAATGAAAAGTGAGTTAATCCCAGATTTATAAGCTGCCTAGGTCTACTAACAAGGCCTGAGAGGGGATGGGGGCGGGAAGGGAGGGAGGGAGAGGAGAGAGAGGCAGGCCGCGCTAGTACACATACAGGGATTTGCCTCAGCCTAGGAGGCAGAGCCCGAAAAGGCTCATTAGGCTATCACACATATCAGCCTGCCTGCCCTTCTACCCCGCCCCCAGACCCCGGGTGGGAAGGGGGGTGCCTGGGTAATACATGTTTTCATTCTTTCCCTATCCTTGTTATAAATGACTCAAAGGACGGCTGGTTCCCTCTTTTCCCCCAGGGAGACACTTCCCCAAACTAATAGATCGGGCATTGTTGGGAAGTTTTGTCTGATGATTTTCTCATCTCATTAATCCTCTTTGGACTCCTCTGAGCCAGGCTCAGTAATGCCTTTGCCCTCTTGGATCTGCTGCTCTTTACATATTTGGGGTCCATTATGCTTCATTCCAGGCCCCACATAATCTGGGGCTGGGTTTTTCTTTCTTCCTGGCTTTTTTTTGTAAAGCCTATCTGTCCTTTCTTGATAATGAGGGCTGCTCACTTCAGCGATGCCTCTTGCTTGCCTTTTTTCCCCCTCCTTCATCTCTTGACAGGTACATAGAGTACAATCCCAACAAAGCAGCCTGGGGAGAGAGCCTTGGACTTGGACTTGGATCTCTAAGGTCCTTCCTTGCTCTACAGATTCTATATTTAAAATATGGAACATTACATATATTTATAAAGAATAAACTGAAGTTTAGGCTGAATGAAAAGGATTCCCTTCATTGTTTTAAGATGCAATAGTTGAATTAAGTGCATGAGATTTTTCTGTTATTGTTTAGACCTGTGATTTCATCAGGGTAGGGGAACTTTTGGTGTGAAACTTTCTTACAGTGATTCTCAATATAAATACTTGTTCCACAGATGAAGAGGATGTACTGACAGGCTATCAGGGGTGGGGAACCTGCAGGCTTGAGGCCACATATGCACATCTAGGTCCTCAAGTGTGGCCCTCAATCAAGGAGTGGCACTTGAGGACCTAGAGGGACACATGTGGCCTCAAGACTGCAGCTTCCCACCCCTGAAAAGTGATTTGTCCATTGCCACATGGAGAGTATATAATCGAGTTATAGCTTGAATTTTAGGTCCTTGGCTCTTAAAAGTCAGTGGGACATTCCAAACTTGAAGGATGGGTTTCCCACTACCATTAGTTCAAGGTATTCTTCAGGTCTTTACCTCTAAAACTATAGAGTAAGGGCTTCCATCGATGTACTTACCTTTACAGTTATCCCTTCCACATTGCAACTAGCCCCATCACAGTTCTGATATATTGACGGTCAGTATAAGTAACTAAATGTGAATTTTTTTGGAGTTTTGAGGAAGCCACAGATAACACATGAAGGCCAGCAGAAAAGGTGTAGAAACTCAGAAATGCATAAAATATATATACTATTGTGTAATAATAACATATTTTATCATTTAATACTATCATAATTCATTCTTCTTCTCTGTTACAAAGAGAGGGCCAAAAGTTTTTATGCAGATTTTCCGGATCATGGGAGTGCCATGGCACTAACCCTCAGGACATGGAAGGGATAACTGTAATAGTTAACTGGAAAACAGACTCTCAAAGCAAGGACATTTGATGAAATGCTGCAGTAAGAAAACTAGCAACACAACCCTGGGAGCACTCTTCCACAAGTAAACCCATCATCAACCCAAGCAAGTTGAGAACTACCCTACATTTCATCTCTGTTTGAGGATGAAGTGAATGAAATAAGGCCATTCTAGTTGAAAAGGAAATTTTTGAGGAAATTGATGACGGTGAAGCAGCTTCTGTGTCTCCCTTCCCCCACCCCAGGCAATACCATGGAAAAACATAGAATAAAATAAGGATATTTAAGATTGAGAAGAGTTTGATTTATTTAAAAAAATAGATGAAATTGCTTAGTTGACAAGGAAGTCATGAATGAAGGAATGCATGAATAAATGAAAAAGTGCTTATTATGCACCAGGCACCTTGCTAAGTACTTGGAATACAAATATAAGAGAGTGAGCTTATGTTCTAATGGAAGAATGCAACCCAAAAGGGAGGAGGAGTGAGAAAGCATCATGGGAACTGGTGGCAAGAAAGTGATGTCAAGGACTGGATCCAAGCAAGGTTAAATCTTATTTACCAGAGCCCAGTGTGGAATGAAACTTATGTTTCAGTAGTTTCACCAGAGAAGAAAAATAAAGCATTGTCTTGTAATTATAAATATCTGGAATTTGTGCTACATGCTGATTATAAGGGCTTAGAAGTTAGAAATTAATTATCCTCAGAAAAAGGACCTTTATTTAAAAAATTAGATGATTTTTTAAAGTATTTGAACTAGAGGGATTTTTGGTAATAACTGATATTTAACATGGGGCACATCTCCAAAGAACCAGTTTACCTGGTTCTTACCTTACATAGTACTGGATATAAAGACACGTATTATGTATCTTTAATGATTAAATCTAATGATTAAATTAATTATAATTATTATTAATTATAAGTTAAAGAATGTGATTTATGATATCGGGACCAAGACCCAAATTCTTCAGACTCCCTCTTCTAAACATGCATATACTGATTTTAACATGGCTGTCAGAAGCAATATGGTGTCATGGCAGGTAGCTTTGGAGACCAATGCTCTTCCACTAATTGGCTGTGGATTATTATGCTGGTCCCCTGTACCTCTCTGGGCTTTGGTTTCTTCTTTTGTCAAATGGAGCTCACATAAAGCTCAATTCAAAGAACTTTCAAGATTATCTAGTCCTATTTATTTTACACATGAGGAATATTTTATAATACATATTTTACACATGAGGAAGCTGAAGTTCAACGAGGTAAAAGAATTCACCTGAGGCCACGTAATGAGTCAAATGTATTCTGGATTTATAGTTAGTGGACCTGAATTCAATGGTGTGTCCTTGCATAAGACACTTATGTCAAATGAAGCAGTCGACTTAGAAGACCTCCACGGTCTCTTCCAGCTCGAAATCTCTGATTCTATAATGCCATGAGGCAAATTCTATGATCTCATGTGATCGCTGTGAGGATCAAATGAGAGGAAATAAAATGTAATTTAAAGCACCAAAATTTCCTTTTGCATATTCTGTTCTTCCCTGGCCTATGAAATTATGCCTTTGGAGTCACAGGACCCAAGTTCAAATCCCAGCTCTGTCATTAACTGGGACTTTTGCCAGTTCACACTGCCAAAATGTATACAGGCAATCTTACATTGCTACAGATAGCTCTACTGTCTTATTCTAAACTATCTCAAGTCATTCCATTGCAAAATTTAAAAAATCCTTCTGTACACATTACAAGTTATATAAAGAATACAATGACATTAATAAAGCTATTATTTGATTGAGAGAAAAAAGTGTCTACTTCAGTTCTTCATCAGTAAAATTAAGGCGTTGGATTCAATCAATTGAATATTTATTAAGTGCTTACTGTATACCAGGTACTGTGCCAGATGTTTAAGGTCCCTTTCAATTCTTCATCTATGCATAGGAGTGGTAGAAACTGTTTTAAGTGCTGTCAAGACATAGTTTTAGGGGTACATGTGCTTGTGTGGGCGTGTATGTGCATGCTTGTGTGTGCATGTGTGTGTATGTGTGTGTGTGTGTGTGTGTGTGTAACTCATACAGAAAGATCTAATGAATCTGATCCAATGCACAGTCTTGAAAAGAAAGTATCATTTCCACCCATCTTCTTGGTTCGTCCCTTCTTTCAGTCCCTTCCCTTCATAAACCTGGTAGGGTAGGGAGGTATCTGGTTCTAATAGCTGCTTTCCCCCTTGACTGTTCATTTCCCATGTGAGATGGGTTGGGCTGTAGCTGCACCTCTAACAGGGACAGAGAAGTGATCTGTTTTCCAACCAGCATCCTGACAGCCTCTAACACATCGTGACAGGCCTATGAGGTCATACAATATGATATCTGAGATACTCGAGCCACATGCCTTTTAGTATAGCATCTTGACATAGTTTTAAGAAAAGCTTTTAAGAGACAGTGAAAAAACCTTGGCTTTAAAAACCTCTTTCATTGCTATTATTGCATTACCCAATTTGGGGGGTAGTGCAGCAACCCTGGAGGGATTGAAAACACTGGTGGTGAAGTGTCCATACTGGGAAAATCACAGACTCTTGAGAGACTGAAGTGAAAAAGTCAATACACTAAAAAGAATAAAAATTTAATTGGTGGTTCAATGCCCTCTCTTTGACACCTCCTCCTTGGGATAAGGGGATGAGAAATAAATTAAACATAATAAATCACAGGCTTAAAGATTCTCCTTCAACCTATATCAGCAGGTTTTTCCTAATTGGTTTCCTCTCTCTGTGCTCCCCTGACTTCAGGTGATGCATCTGGAAAGCACTGACTCTTAGGATTTAGAAGGAGTCTTAGAGATCACTTCCCATTTTACAAAAATAAATAAATAAAATTGAAAAGCAAATAGGCCTAGAGAGGACAAAACAATTTGCCGGAGATCTCCTAGGTAGCAACAGAAGAGCTGGGATTCCAATCCAAGGCGAATTTCTCTAAGTCTTGTACACACTATTCACTCTACAATTCGAAAGAGAGAGTGCTAAATTTAGGAACTTTAAGGACCTGACTGTTTTAATATCTGGTTTAAATGTGTCTCTAGGTGAAAGGATTTAGAGCCAGAAAGGATAGTAGAGATCATGGATTCCAAAACTTTCATTTTATGTGAGGAAAGTGAGGTCCAGAGGTTACATGACTTGCTGAAGGTTACATAGGTGGTAAATTGTAGACCTGGCATTCAGATATAGGAATCTTATGTTCCTTTTGCTTAACCATGCTTCCATGTTTGGAAGAAAAAAAAACAGAAAAAAAGGGTTTTTGGAGAAAGTAGGCATGTTTTTTTTAAAAGACAAACAACCATTTAGAAAGGCACGAAAGGTTGAAAATAGTGTTGGTGGAGAGTCCACACCAAAAAATTCATGGACCCTTGAAGGGCTGAAGTGAAAAATTCACTACATTAAAACAATTAAACTTCAGTTGGGGGAAAGCTAGGTGGCACAGTGGATAGAGTACCAGCCCTGGAGTCAGGAGGACCTGAGTGCAAATTCAGCCTTAGACACCTACCAGCTGTGCGACCCTGAGCTAGGCACTTTACCCTGATTGACTCACCCCACCCCCACCAAAAAAAAATCTTCAAAACTTTAATTGGTAGTTCAGTGTCTTCTCTTTGGCATCTCCCCCTGAGCTAGAGGATGAGAAATAAACTTATCATAGTATGTCCTAGGCCAGGGTTGGGGAACCTGCGGCCTCTAGACCACAGGAGGCCCTCTAGGTCCTCAAGTGCGGCCCTTTGACTGAACCCAAACTTCACAGAACAAATGTTCTGTCGAAGGGCCACACTTGAGCACCTAGAGGGCCACCTGTGGCCTAGAGGCTGCAGGTTCCCCCACCCCTGCCCTAGGCTCATGAGTTTAGGGGTGATTTTTTCCAACCCTCTTATTTTATAGATCAGGAAATGGAACCTCAAAGACTTGCCCAGGGACGCACAGGTAGTAAGTGTCAAAGACTGGATTTGAACCCAGATCTTTCTGGCTTCAAGCTCAGCATTCTGTCCACTTGGCCCCTAAGCCTTTGACTTGATCATGCTATTTATTTTACTGATGATATTTGTTTAACTAGAGTTGGTATTTCATTAGGTTGGGATAGGCTATATCTCTGCAAGATAAGAGCAGGTAGAAATTATATAAAATTAGGTTTTGTCAAGGGGCTGTCTCCTTCTCTGCCTGGTACAACATCCAGCAAATGCAGCCGAATGTAGGGCTTAATAAAAGCATTGCTTTAGTTTTTCACTCATTGAAGATTCAAAACACAGGTGCACAGGAAATGAGCCCGATTTGATGTAGAAAGTGAAACTCACCAATATAGCTTCATTTTTTAAGTTAAGTTCCTGAACCAAGGGACAGGCAGACAGAGCAGCATTGAGGGGGCCTAATTTGACAATATGAGAATTCTTAAAATGTCATTAGAGTGATCGATAAGATCAGCAACAACGGGTTGCTGCCCCATTGCAGATGCAGTATAATACAGGAAAATCACAGGGACAAAGTCACTCGGGCTGTTGCTGGAACCCAGCCTGCAGAAGAGAAGGGAACCTGATCGAGAGAGATGGCCATTTCAAAGTTCATGAGGATATTTATGTTATATGTAATGATATATTCTGTGGTTTCTTCAGTGAAAGGACCTTGTTCACAGATACCAGCTCATAACCCATCTGGGAGAGACAGTGTTATGTAGTGGAAGGAACACTGGCTTTGGAGTCACAGGTTCAAATCTTAGCTCTGTCACTGACTAGCTAAAAGACCTTGGAAAATTTACCAGACCTCTTTTGGGTCTTAGTTTTCTCTTCAGTTAAATGAGGGAGTAGGATTCTTCCCAGTCCCCTCCAGCTATGATCTCAATCCTATAAAGCCTGCAAATATATTTTAGTAAATGGTGGCAGGAGCTACTGTGGCCAAAATAATTCACCACCTGAGTGACCACTCTAATGAGGAGCCCCTTGGCATTTAGCCAGACTGCTGTTTAGATGACTGACATATAGTTTGTCAATGAATATGGATTTGAGAGGCAGTACATTGCAGTGGATAAAGAGCTGGTCTAAAAGCCAAGAAGATTGGGGTTCATGGTCTGCCTCTGAAACGGACAGGTTGTGTGACTGTGGGCAAGTCACAGCTCCTCAACGTTCTGTGTCACTCTCTTTATGGTAGAGAAGATGAAGACCTGAGAGAGAGTTTGCTCTCCTGGGAGTTCCTTCTATCAATAGTATCACATAGGATACATAGAATAGTCCTTATCCTATCCTAGAGTGGTAGACTCTGACAAAATTTGGAAATCCAGGGTCATCACCACTCCATGACAAGGCAGTGAAGTACTAAGTAAGTATTTATTATACAACAGAAATGATCTTTGACAGGAACATGTAATATCCCGATTAGAAAGTAAAGTCATGATCAATGTCATCATGTTCATAGCAACTCACAGGTAAATGATGACTCCATCGATAATGTAGTTTTAAAATTTTAAAAGAAAGCTTAGACCTTTCTTCCACTGAAGGGTATGCTGACAAATGTTCAACAACTAGATCTCTGGAAAAAAGAAAAAGTACATGTGACCCTCTTTTAAGTTTTAAATTTTAGAATTTTAAAAAAGTTTAAAAGTTTAAATCTACATTATTAACACTTTCTTGAGCCTAGACAATCAACAAAATAATAAATCAAGCCCTGATTTGTCTTTGCCAATTTCCAAGAAGCTCACACTGATAATTTAACAACCTGGAAAAAAAAGAAAATTTAACAATCTGCTCTTATGTCTGAGCTGTCTCTGGCACTGCTCCTACTCTAAGAAAGATGATGAATTGGGACAATAATATTAAGATCATTTATATGTCACAGACAATGTGGAAAAGGAAAGGGTACTGAATCAGAAAAGATGTGGGTTTGAATTCTGCCTCTGACACTTACTAGCTGTGGGACCTAGGATAAATCATTTAAATGTTCTAAGGTGTTGTGTCCTCTACTGTAAAATTCTGAGAATAATACTGGTAATTCCTGCCCCACTAGATTGTTGTGAGAAATTAATGAGATAGTGTGTATGAAGCACTTGGCACACCTTAAATGTGTATGTGTACATATATACATATATATGTACACATACACACACATATATACATATACACATACATACATATATGTATACGTGTGTATGTGTGTGTGTGTATATATTCTAGTGTTCCCAGTCCAAGGAATCTTTGTGTAACTTGGGACAGCAGGAAGTGACAGAGGAGGAGTCCGGCTTCCACAGGTCAAATCAGGGTCCATCAACAGCTGTGTCTCTTCAGGAAGAACACAACAATCACCTTGACTGAGTTCTATTCGCTCACTCATACAGCAGGTCAGCCAGAACAGGACTCGCCATTTTATTCTAATGTCCAGCAGATAGCTGGTGCTCACTAAATATTCTTCAACTACAAAGAAACTCCACTGGAAGCCCAGGTTGCTTGACTTTGCTGGTCAATTTGATCAAAATGGTTGATTGAGGAGCCCCATATAGGTACAATTGGCATCTATTTTTTGATGAAGACAAAGAAATACCCAAACTCCATCTCCAACAGCAAAGGGCCACAAGACTTTACTCGTATTCAGTTTTTAAGGTTTAGTGCTAATATATCCAAAGCTTAGATGGGGATCCACTTAGTTGATGACAGCGAGAGCACTGGCCTGGGGTCTAGTTCTCACTATGTGATTCATTGATTGTAACTTTGGGAAAGTCACGTGCCTCCTCTGGGCCTCAGTTTCTTTCTCCACAAAATGGGGATAATAATATTTGTACTCCGTATCTCTACTTTGTTTTGGAGATCAAATGAAATAATGTGTGTAAATTTCAATTCGACTCAGTCAAGCTGATATGAACTCTGGGCTAAGTATGGGAGGGTGAAGACAAAGATCAAAATGACCTCTGTCCTGGACACCTTACATTTTCTGGAATTAAGTAAACATGAAATATTTCTGAAATGAGTAAAAAAAATTGTAATTATAAAGCAAGGATTTCTCAAAAATCCTAGTGCAAAATAGCTTAAAACTGCGCTAAGACTTTTAGGACTCATTGTATGTGAGCCATTTGTTATTGTGGTTGAGTTGTTTCAGTTGTGTCTGACTCTCTATGACCCCATTCAGGGTTTTCTTGGCAAAGATACTTGGAGTAGTTTGCCATTTCCTTCTCCAGCTCATTTTACAGATGAGGAAACTGAGGCAAACAGAGTTAAATGACTTGCCCAGGATCACAGAGCTAGTATGTGTCTGGGGTTAGATTTGAACTCAGGTCCTCCTGACTCCAGGCCGGGTGTTCTATCCATTGCACCACCTAGTTGCCTTTGTATATGAACTATGTAGATCTAAAATAGATACCCTTCCATCTGGTATCTTCTACCTTTGGAAGTTCTGATTGCTGTTTTTTTTCCCTTTTGGCAAGGTCTCTGGCTGCCTTTAAAACTTTAGCCAAAAGTAAAAACTAAAAGCAAACATGGGAAAATGAAAAGAGCTCTATGAAATGATACAAAGGAAAATTAATACCACTAGAACTGTATACAAAAATAACAACAAATTATATATGTGTATATTTATAACAATTAATATTTAAATAAATGAATTTATTTTACATATGCATATATTAACATATAAATATACATATATTTATAAGTATACATAAAGCAAATATTTAAATAAACATAAGTGAATATTCATTTGATTATTTTATGTGTATTTATAAACATTTATTTTATTTAATTAATATGTATATTTATTTAATGTATACACACATATATGTATAAATATACATTTTAAATTTGTGTGTATGTGTGTATACACACATATATGTACACACACATATATACTCAAAGGTGGTAGGATTCAATTCAAGGTGGACTTGTGTAAGGGATGGATGGAACTACTCAGGGGCCATTGTAGGACCACCTTAACTGAGCTGGAACTAATGGCGCCTTGAGGAAGGACCTCCACCCTTGTTTGTCCCTTCTTTGTCTTCCTGGACGTGAGAGCATGAGAACAGCACAAGTGGTGCACGAGCATGGAAAAGCATGTGGATTGGGTCAGGGAATAATGACCTTTAAAGACTATGGTGCACAGAAGTGCTTCTGCTTTTGAACATGCATAGCTAGCCCTATAAAATGAAGCTGCCTTCCCTAATAAACCGGAGTTGCTACCACCTTGCCTCCCGCCTCACTCATTGCGTACCAAGATCTGTCCTTGCTGGTCAAGGACCCCAACATAGACCAGAACAGACTTGGACATATAGTGAATGTAGTTTTGTTTGTTAGTTGTTTCTCAAGTCAATTAACAAGCATTTATTAAGCACTTACTATATGCCAGCTTTTTCTGTAAAAGCATTCTCCTTATTTTGTCTGTCCCAATATTTCAACAAACATTTTTTTAAGGCCTTACAAGGTACAAGGCATTGAGCCCGGCCCTGGGAGGCAGTCAAAGACAAGTGAAATAGTCCCATAAGAAGCTTACATTCTCTTGGGAGAGGAGAGAAAATGGCTTATATTTGGATCAATAACTATAAAATATATAGAAGTGATTTCAAGAGGATTAGGAAAGGTATTGCGTGGGAGGTGGTGACCTTTGAAGAAAGAGAGGGATTCCAAGAAGCAGAGGTGGGGAGAGATTAAATTTCAGACATGAGGGACCCCATGTAATAATAATTAATGATAATAATATCTTTCATATAGTGCTTACTATGTGCTAGGCACTTTAAATTTTTCTCTCATTTGATCCTTATGACCTTGTGACATAGGTGCTATTACTAGCCTCACTTTATAGGTGAGACATGAGGTAAACAGAGGTTGATTGGCTTGCCCAGGGCCGCTCAGCTACCAGGTATCTGGGGCTGTATTTGAACTCAGATCTTCTTGACTCTAGGTCCAGCACTCACTGAACCACCCAGCTGCTCCCACGTAGTCATAGGCCCAGAGACAAAAGACGGAATATTGAGTCTGAGGAACAGCAAGTGAGACAAGTTGACTGGAACTCAGAGTATCTGAAGAGGAATCACATGAAATAAGATTGGGAGAAGTAAATAAGAGATACATTGGGGAGGGCCTTAAATGCTGGGCTAAGGATTTTGTATTTTAACCTAGAAAAAATAGGGAGCACCTGATTTTTTTTTTGTAAAGGAAAACAGCATAATCTGTATTTTAGCGATATCCATACTAAGCAGTATTGAGAACTGAGTGGAGATGGGGAGTGACTGGAGACAAGGAAGCCAATCTTATTGTCTTAATTTGTGGCTATTAAATTAATAACTTAAAAAAAGACTTCAGCAAAAGTAGATGGCTGTATTAGAGGTGGCCTGGGCAAGGATGTGTTGTTTTGGTTCTGAAGAAAGGTTTGAAACTTAAGTAAAAGCATGTCAGTCTCCCTTCTAAGAACTCGAAGATCCAGCAACATGAGGAAGATGGAATCCGACTCTTCTAGTTCTATGCCTTTTCACTGGCTGTCCCTCATGCCTTCCATGCTTTACCTTCTTGCCTTGGCCCATTGTCTTTCCTGGCTTCCTTTAAGACTCAGCTCAAATCACATATTTTGCAGGTGGCCTTTCCCAGTGTTCTTTCCTGTTGCCCCTTCCCATGGCTAGTGTCTCTCCTGCGAGAGTGTCCTCTATTTGCAATACATACACACATACATACATGCATACATATATACATACATATGTGTGTATGTATATATAAATCTTGCGTGCACATGGTTGTCTCCATATTGTCTTCTCTATTCAAACAGGAGCTCCTTTAGAGCTCACTGTGTTTTTGTCTTTGTAATCCAATGCTTGGTACAGTGCCTAGCACATAACAAATGGTAAATAAATATCTTTGACATCAATGGGGAAATGGCTGAACAAGTTGTGGTATATGGTTATGATGGAACACTATCGTGCTATAAGAAATGATGAGCAGGATGGTTTCAGAAAAACCCTGGAAGACTTATGTGAGCTGATGCAAAGTGAAGTGAGCAGAACCAGGAGAACATTGTACATAATAACAATGATGATCAACTACGAAAGGCTTAGCTACTCTAATCAATACAATAATCCAAGACAATAAAGATTCATGATGAAAAATGCCATCTACCTCCAGAGACAGAGAGAACTGATGAACTCTGAGTGCGGGTTGGGGCATGTTTTTTTTTACCTTATTTTTCTTGCCTTTTTTTAAAAATTGGTAATATAGAAATGTTTTACACGACTTCGCACGTATAATGGATATCATATTATTTGCCTTCTCAACGAGAAGGCGAGAAGCTGGAGAGAGAGAAATTTAGAGCTCAAAAAATTAATATTGAAAAAATATTCTTTGACTGTTGACTGACTGAAGCAAGAGCTCCCTAAGAGCTGAAATAGAAAAGTGCTGCCTACTGACTCACCCTGAGCTCAGCTGAGAGGTGCCCTGGATTGCTCAGCAGATGAGATAATGGATGTGAAAGCACTCTAAACTGGTGAACTATAAAAAATGTATGATGTTGTGATTCTTACATAAAAGAGAAACTTAGTCAACTCCTTTCCAAAAAGAGGAAGACTAAGCATGCCCCAGAAGGCAGAATGCTGGTTGGAAATCAAATTCTTCAACTTCATTTTAACTTTTAAAAACATTTATTATAGTTGGCAGGAGGCGGACAAAGAAAAAAAACACATTTATTATTAGGGCCCATTGTGTGCAGAGCACTGTCTTATGTCAGCTGGTAGTCAGCAAGCATTCATTGAGCATCTACTGAAGTTCTGAGGATACAACGAAAGGCAAAGGGGAGTCTCTACCCTCGGGGGGTTTATGGTTTAAGGTGCTAAAGAAATCAGAATCATGAAACTCTCAATATAATAGGACAATATGACATGTAAATAACTAAAAGATAAAATGATATGTGGTTAATACCCAGGAGATGTGCAAGCCAAGTCCTATGTCAGGCCTAAGGGAGAGAGAGAGAGTGCAAAGATAATAGACTAACTTTCCAGACCTATATAGGCTAAAATATATAAATTATATATGTGTATACATGTAGATATATATAAATATATACATATATGTTATACACACATGCATAGATCATGACATACAAAGAGTGAAAGAAATAGGGACGCTTTATAATATTCTCAATTATAATAGCTAGCCTTTATATAGTGCCTACTGTGGTATGCACTTTAAAAATATATCATTAGATCCCTGGGAGATAGGTCTGTTATTATCCTCATTTCCATATGAGGAAACTGGGGTATATGTAAGTATGTTTGCATGTATGTGTATGTGTATATATGTATATTAGACACATAATAATATATTATATATGCAAGCATAATCCATACACATGGGTTATACACACATGCATGTACATGCACACATGTGTATAGATGCATATGTGGTATATTATTGGTATATACGCACATGTATTTATACGTATATAGGCACATGTGTTATGTATACATGCAGTACATAACAGTACATGGGTGTTTGTATACACACATATACATACTCTACGCACATACACAGAAGACATCACATATCACAAGGCTTTAGAGGCAGCTAGGTGGTGCAGCAGACAGAGTGCGGGGCCTGGAGTCAGTAAGACCCGAGTTCAAATTCAGTCTCAGAAACTTACTAGCTGTGCAATCTCAGGCCAGACACTTGACCTCTATCTGCCCCGGTTTCCCCATTTATAAAATGGGGATAAAACCTCTCAAGGTTGTTGTAAGTTTCCAATAATATAATATTTACAAAATGATTAGCATAGTAGGCACTATATAATGCTAACTTGATTAAGATTACCGTTAAATGTCCCTGCTTCCTCCAATCACACCTCATACATCGTGACCTTCTGGCCCTTCGTTCATTCTCCTCTGGACACCCAACAGCTTGGAAGACTGCTCAAACCCAAGTAAATTGTTATCTGCGGCATCCTCTTGGTCTACCACTCCCAAAATCCAATTAAAACGGTAGTGCAGTTAATCGGTTCTTGACCAACCCAAGTTGGTTCTGTGCTTACTTTTCTAGATGTTCACTACCCATCCTAATGACAAGATGTTCTAGAATTTCATCAACATTCAGAGACAGATTCACTGACTTACAGTTTTTTAGGCTTTATTATGTTTTTTTGAAAAAATGGCACGTTCGGTCTCCATTTTGTGCCCAGGTTTCCATCTTCTGTACATGTCCTCTTAAAATTCTAACTTGGTTGATTAATTCTCAGTGGTCCCCATGCCTAGAATTGCTCTCCCTTCTTATCTCAGCCTTTAATTTTTCTTGGTTTTCTTCAAGAATTTTTCCCCTTTCCTAGGTGCCCCCCCCCACCCAGCTTCTCTGGGGCCTTCCTCTCTGAAACTACCTCCCATTCACTCTGTATATGTCTTGCATGTACTTAGTTATTCACATGCTGTTTTGCCCAGTAGAATGTGACCTTTTTGGGGGGCACGGACTATTTTCACCTTCCTTTGTAGCTCCAGTGCTTAGAACAATGCCTGACACATAGCAAATGCTTAATAAATTGTTTGATTAATTGATCAAGTGGAGTCCACGCCCTTTTCACCCCTATCTCTTAGAATTCCTAGCCTTTGAGACTAATTTCAAGAGCCATTTTCTATACGTAACTTCTACTCCCTGCCCCCTGCTGCTAGTTACCTCCCCTAAATACTTTGTATCTATTTTGTGTAGACATATACATTTGTCTGTCTGTATGTATGTATACATGTAGCTATAAATTTCATCTCCCCCAACAGATGCAAGGCCCTTGAAGGTACACATTTTGTTTCACATTTATTTTTGTATCCCATGTACCTAGCACAGTGCTGCACAAAAGGCATTTAAAATATTTGCTGGCTGATTGGTTGGTGTAAGATGTGGTATATTGTTCTAGACCCTCAAGATATTTTGGGGGGGTCCTAATTCTCTTATCCAACATATTATCTATCCTTCTCACCTTTGTGTCATTCACAAATTTGAAAAACTTTGGCCACTGACTGGGGGGATCTGGCAAGAACTTCTGAAGAATTTGGCATTTGTCCTGGGTATTAAAGGATGGGTAGGATTTCAATAGTTAGGGAGACTAAGAGTAGGTGGAGAATATTTCAAGCACAGGGAACAGAGTGTTCTGTGAGAGGAAAAAAATATAGTTTGTAGGAAATGGGTAGCCAGTTAGAAAGGTAGGATGGTCTCAGATTGGAGAGGGCCTTGAATGAAGGATGTTTTTTCCCACAAATTTTATTTTGTAGGAAATATGAAAAGGTTTTGAGGCTATATGGGGTACTGCAAATATTTCCCTCTCTGGTATGAGACAATTCTAAACACTTGGGTCCCCCAATTTCCTATAGAAGCTTCAGGTAGTGGACCCTTGTAATGGGGATTTCATCACTTACCTGTCCCAGAGGAGTCTTGAGGATGGAGAGACAAGGAGAGAGTCTCTCTTGAGACTCACAGTAGGTGCACTGGCCAGCTCCTAACGGAGAAAGTATATCATCAGACTGTGAACTTTGTCCTGAACCAAAATTTGTTGGAGGTGTGAGGGCTAAGAATGTTGCTAACATCAGAGTTATAGGAATAAAGCGCAAAGGAAGCCTTCAGAAATGGAAGCATTCTGTTCTGGATCTGTGTTTCAAGGTGTGATGGAAGAGGTACTCAGGAGAGCTCCTCCCCTTCAGGGGGTGAGGGAGAGCCATCCCCAGGAGGGTAAGACAGGAATCCTTTTCAGAGAGATGAGGGGAATGGCAGGTTGAGTGACACTGAAATCAGGGCTCAGTCCAGGGATGCTTCGATGAGGAAAGTCTGCTATTTTTATAGCTTGTTCTCCATCATGAAGCCCGCGTACCAAGGCAGAGGGGTGCTACACCCACAAAGGGACTTTGTTGTTCTGACCTGGCTCTTGAAAAGAATCGCATGAGCTAGGGGGTGAGAGGATTGTCTCTTGCCTTCTTCAGTGCAGAGAAGGAGTTAAGCTCTGCTCCTGCACAGACTGCTGCCTTGTCCTGGCATTATCTCATTGGCTTAAGTCATCAGTGATGACTTCACCCTCATGGTGACATCAGCTTCTAATCTCTTGAAGGTGAATTCATGTGAGTTTGTTTTAGAACAATTACTCCCTGAATTACTGACCATTCCAAATGATATATGGACAGACAATTTGCTTTCATGCACTATAACCTTTCTTATGCACAACCTGTGTACTTCCTATAGCCCATTACCCAGTGGACATTATGTCACTCGTTGGCACAGCTGACCTGATCTCAGGAATGGAATGCTCTTGTATCAAACTCAAAACTGAAAGTGAACATTAATTTCTCTACTGAGTACAAAATAAAATAGTTTGGAAACATGTCCCGACTGCAGCTGGAATGCCTCATTTCTAATTGCCTCCTCTCTCACTTGCTCCCTTTGTCAGCTTTGCCCAAGACTTTTATACAATTAAATGCAGCAGTCTCTGACCTTTGGAACAATCTGCTTAATGATGATGGCTGCCTAAATCTAAGACTTTGCCACCATTACTTTGAGTTCGTGTTTCAGACATCCACTTAAAGCCATGAAGAAACACAAAAGAAGATGCCTCCTTGGACCATTTCTTTTTCTTTTCCTTCCTTAGCAATTTGGGAAAATAAAAAGTTAGAAAGAGATGCAGCCTTAATCAAATCCCCCAAAGGACTTGCCTTGAGGATGTTGAGTGCATACTTAGACCAAGAGGGCAGGCTTTTCACCACACCCCTTTGGTCAACATACCCCTTTTTTCTTCCTTTAATTTTGTCACATTTTCCTTCCTTGACCACTCTTACTCACTAACCTGATGACTGTGGTAGCACCCAGGGGTCTCTTGGACATTGCAGTTCCTTGTGTAATGGAAAAATGGTGATCTGCATTTCCAGTTACCCTCCACATCTCCTCCCTCCCTCAACTAGAGAGGATTCTCAGATGTACTTTTTAGACTCTTATGGCCCAAGTTTTGATGTCAGCCAATCGATCACTCAATCAACAAACATTTACTCGGTGTTTCTGTCTGCCAGGCACTGTGCTTGACACTGGGGATATAAAATCCCAAACGAAAGAGACCCTGCCCTGAAGCAGCCAAGAAAAGGATAGAAGGAAGAGAGAGCTGTATGGACAGAGATAAAGCCTCCCTCTGCTATTTCTAGGATGCTCAGAATACATTTCTTAGTCTGACTAATAATTCTTGGCATTGAACAGTGGCTTCTGAAGGACACAACTGACACGGAGCATTGAGGTTTAAAGTAATGTGTCAGAAAAGTTTTAAGTAGTGCTGACTGCCCTGAAAAGTGGGAGATTGGCGTTCTAATGAGACAATAAAATGCCTCGGCTATTATTGATCTTCTTTTCCCCTTGAGGGGAACAGAAAAGCGTGAATTGAGTTATTCAACTTTAACCAGATTCTGGGGTGAGGTGGGGTCAGAGAGAGAATGGTGAAAGTGTTTAGGTAATTGCCAAAGGGTCGTTATAAATACATCCTTGGTTAAGCTTGGACAACTCACCAATGGACTACAGGTGCTCTGGAATGATATTCTTTTTTTCTTCCTCCTCACAAATAAACTTTGTTGTTCTCTTTCTCTGAAGAAGGAAACAGTCTTTGGATGACTTGCAAATGTTTTGCTCCATGTAGCAGCCTGATGGGTTTCCTGAATTTCCAGATCTGATTTAGATTAGGTTTTCTTCTTCTTTTTTTTTTCCTTTTTGGTTGGATAAATCAGAGGAAATTAGTAGAGTCTTAGTCCAAGATCCAGGCCCTGTTACCAATTACATCTGCTCAGGGTAGAAACAGATACTCACTCCAGTTCGAAGACAGCCAAGTGCTTTTCCTTTCCCTCCTGCCATATTTCTAGTGAAGTCGACAAAGGGAGGATAAGGGAAATGCTTTCATAAACTCATTTGGATCCCCATTCTTTGCTGTGGCTCAGAAGAGTTGTTCATAGAATTAAAAATCATAGAACACTGGATCCAGAAGATCTTAGAAATTATGGAGTCCAATTGGTCTCATTTTACAGATAAAGAAACTGAGCCTCAGAGAGGAAGAATGCCTTGCCAAGTTCATTTGGATGTTGCTTCATGAGCAATGGGTAGCATAAAAAAACTTTTAAGATTCAATGCTAAGAATGAAAATCCTCAATAATCTTCTATGATGTGAATTTTACTGTCAACATTCTTTCTTCCTTCCTCTAGCCACTTCCCTCCATTCAATTAGAAAAAAGTTTTTCTGGTATATAAGTCAAGCAAACACGAAAAGAGATAAATTGATACAAAGCCCTTTAGTGGAGAGAGTGTTAATAACTGGGGAGTCAGAAAAGGCCTTGTGTAAGAGATCATACCCAAGTTGGTTTTGAAAGAAGCTAGTGTGTGTGTGTGTGTGTGTGTGTGTGTGTGTGTGTGTGTGTAAGAGGGATTAGACTCCACACAAGGGGGGCCACTTGTGCAAACATGTAAAGTCTTATGTGAGAAATAGCTAGCAGGTCAGGTTTCCTGGAATGGAGAAATAATGAAGGAGAGCTATGTGACATAAACTATGCCAGCCCTGCCATTTATCTGTGTGACTTGAGTAACAGACCTTACCTCTCTGGACCTCTTCGTTTTCCTAATCTATAAAGTGAGGGAACTTCCAGGTCTAAATCTAGGTTCTTTGGATTCTATGACCACTAGTGAAATTATATATCATTAGGAACCATGACAACATTGACATTTATATGCATGGAATAAGATGATATGACTGGAGTCACAGTCTTTTCTGGAGTTTTAATATTTCCCATTGCCTCTATTTACTGGCCCTTCTTGATGGGCTTGGTTGAGAAAATAGAGAGCATTGACTTTTTGTTTTGTTTTGAAATTTTTCCCTCAATTACATGTAAAAACAATTTTTAACATTTGTTTAAATTATTTTTTAGTTCCAAGTTCTCTCTATTTCCTTCCCCTCCCCTTCTTTGAGAAGGTAAACAATTTAATATAGATTGTACATGAGTAGTCATGCAAAATATATTTCTATATCATCCATGTTGTAAAAAGAAAAGAACAAAAACCCCAACAACCACAAGAAAAATAAAGTAAAAAAAAGTATGTTTCCATCTGCATTCAGATTCCATCAGTTCTTTCTCTGGAGGTGGATAGCATTTTTTCATCTTAAGTCTTTCAGAACTGTCTTGAATCATTGTGTTTCTTAGAATAGCTAAGTTATTCACGGTTGATCATCGTGCAATATTGCTTTCACTACGCATAATGGTCTCCTGGTTCTGCTCAATTCACTTTGTATCTGTTCATATAAGTCTTCCTAGGTTTTTCTGAAACCATCCTGCTCATTGCACTTCTTATAGTACAATAGTATTCCATCACAGTCCTATAACACAACTTTTTCAGTCATTACACAATTGATGGGCCTCCCCTCAATTTCCAATTCTTTTCTACCACAAAAAGAGCTTCTTCAGATGTTTTTGTATGTTTGAGCATTGGCATTTTTAGAAAAATATGTCATATTCTGGGTCATTTTAGGATGAAATGCTTGCTTGGCCTGGAGGCAGATCTGCTTAGGAATTTTTCTTCCCTTTTTTGAATGGGGAGATTTAGAGGGAGGATTAAGAAAATGGACAATCCCATATCTCAAATATGAATAAATTTAGAAACTTGTGAATAATAATAGGTAATAACAGCTAGCATTTATGTAGGGCTTTAAAGTTTGCAAAACACTTTGTAAGTATTTTTTTTCATATTATCGTCACAACAACTCTGGAAGGAGGTATTATCATGATCCCCTCTTTCACGGATGAGGAAACTAAAGCAGACAGCGGTTAGTTGAACATACAAAACAACCATAATAAATCAAAAGAAAAAGACACTAAATGACATCCAAACGCAAGTCAGCGTCATGATTCCCAATGAAACCTATCTCCCTTTTCTTAATAGAGAGATCGGTGATTTAAGGTGGGCAACTGATCATACATCATCAGACAATGTGGGGCTTTGTCTTCTTAATTGTATTAACTGTATTTCTTTGTAACCACAAAAGTTCTATTGAGAGGAGTGGTATTGGGAAATGACATCATTGTAAAATAATTAAGATCCCATGTCTTCTCCCTGCTTGCATTGTTCTCTCTGCACTTAGAGTGAGAATTCTATTTTTTTCCGCAAGAGGAGGAGTAGCTGTCTTTGCTCTTTCAGTACAAGAGGAAAAGCGGACAATGTCTGCATCAGGCTGGGTGGCTTGTCCGGAATTTCTTTCTCGTAAATTTGACATAAATCATTTTGTCTGGTTCAGTTCCTGGCATCTGCAAACTGGGAATCTCAGGGATGAGCAATCCCAGGGGATTTTTGCCCTTCGTAGACTGAGGAATTTACTTCAGTGTGGAAACCCCAAATGGGGGAAGATACTAACAATGCTGTCTGCAAAGGAAAACAGTCCTATTCATGGAGAGCTCCATTTCCCCTCTGACCTTGGGAAGGCCTAAACGACACCTCCTTTGGAGAACAGAGGGAAGGTAACCTATTGGCTGTTTCTCTCCATCCCAGATTCCCTACTGGGATTAGGCTCATTCCTGCTTCAGGAAGGAAGAGCCATCTCCAGGGTAGGGCAGATCAGGGAGATCACCCAGGGCCCCACCCTTAAAATCTGGACAATGGAAGCAGCCTGCCTGACTAGAGCTAGAGATGACTCACCAATGGCTTATACAAAAAGGCCTGAAAGGCTTCTGTACCTACTGTACAGTCAGAACAAGCCAGGCAATACTCAACAAATCCAAATTCAACATTTACCAAGTGTCTATTATGTACAAGATATAAAAAAGGAAGAGGAAAACTAGCACAGAGTCCTTGGCCAAAAGGAACTGACAATCTAGTAAGGTTGTAAGAGAGGCAGAATCATTCTGGGGGAATGGGAGGAGGGTGAGAGTCAGGAAGGCCTGGGTGTCAGTCCTGCCTATGACACACATTAGCTGTGTAACATTGACAAGTCCCTGAACCTCTCAATGTCCCAGACAACTGTCATCTGCATGGGTGGATGGCTGGGCAGGGAGGTAGGGTAGGGAGCGGGTTGGGCAGGGGCATGGATGAAATTACAGTTTTAAGAGTGGGGAGGAGGAAGTTCAGGCCAAACATCACGAAAGATTAGACGAGGTAAGATTTATCTAGGGGGATCAGAGAAGGCTTCATGGAGGAGGTAGCACATGAGCTGGGTTTTGAAAGAAAGGAAGGATTTCAATGGATGAGATCATGGGATTCTAGGATTTAGAATTGGAAGAGACTTCAGAGATCATCTAAAGCGAGATTTCTAACTTTGCATCTGTGAACTAGCTTTTTAAAAAATATTTCTGTAGCTGTATTTCAATATAATTAGTTCATTTTGTAATTCTATGTATTTTATTTTATGCACGTGAAAACATCATTTTGAGAAAGGTCCATAAGGCTTTATCGGATTGACAAAAGAGTCCATGACACAAAGATGATTAAGAACTCCTGATCTAATACAATGCTCACTTTCTCCTCTCCCCCTCCCTCTCTCTCTCCCCCTCCCCCCTTCTCTTTCCCTTTCTCTCTTTTCTCTCTCTCTTTCCCCTCCCTCTCCCCCTTCTCTTTTCTCACTTTTTTGTTTTCTCTCTCCCTTTCTTTTCTCTCCCTCTTCTCTCTTTTCTTTCCCTTCTCCTCTCTCTCTTCCCCTTTCTCCCTTTTTTCTCTCTCCCTCTCTTTCCCCTCCCTTTCTCCCCCTCTTTTCTCTCTTTTTTCTTTTCTCTCTCTCCCCCTTCTCTCTCCCTCTCTCACTTTCTTCTCTCTCTCTTCTCTCTCTCTCTTTTCTCTTTCTCCTCTCCTCTCCTCCTCTTCCTCCTTCTCTCTCTCTCTCTCTCTCTCCCTTTCTCTCTTTTTTCTTTTTCCCTCTCTCCCTCTTTCTTTCTCCCCCTTTTCTCTCTTTTTTCTTTTCTCTCTCTCTCCCTCCTCTCTCCCCCTCTCTCTCTTTTCTCTTTCTCCTTTTTATCTCTCTCATCCTCTCTCTCTCCATATATACGTATGTACGTATACACATTATATATGTGTATCTATGTATATATATATTTGTACATATATATGCAGCAAGTACTCTTTGGGTTCACTATTCCAGAATCAGCCTGCTGTGTCTCCCCTCAGGAACCTAGGGCTATTCTGGAGGGCTTCAAGTATTTAATTTCATCATCAGCTGGAGCCTCCATTCCGAAAACGCCCCCTTTATTGCTAGCCACCAGTAACTTGCAACCCAATTCCACTTAACCAATTAGTATCACTTAGCTTTTCCAAAGGGAAATACTCTATATTATATGTGTAATACATAATATACTCTGTCATATATGCATACATATGATTATATACCTACATACACATACACATGTACATATACCTACATATATACACACATACATGCATGTACCACATCATGTGTACACCGTCTCTCTATGGTCCTTTGGTCACTGACAGAGTTAGCCCGGACACAAACCACTTGCTACTAAGCATTCACTTCTACCAAGTTCATTTCCAAATCAGGCATACCTGATGGATGAGTACCTCCCTCTTGGCTGCTTTTGATCCAGCACAGTTCTGGGGCAATCAGGTCACTTGGAGTTTCACTCCTCAGGCCAGGTGACCTTTCTGAGGGGGGAGTCTGTTACAGGCATGAGGGATTGCACGCACAATTAGATAGTGGTGAGGGAGGGAAGAATGAGGTCAAGAAATAAATCTGGTTTGGCTGGAGTATTGAATTTGTGAAGGCAAGTTGTACGCAACAAAGCTAGGAAGGTCTTTTGAAACTAGGGCTTTGGATGGCCGGTTAAAGAGTTTGTGCTTTATTCTGTGTTCTGTAGGCCAGTTACTCCCAATGTGTCTTACTGCTCATGAACCTTTTACTTGAAGCAAGGTCTCAGTAACAGTTTTTGGAAACTTCTTGAGCACCTATTACTAGTGATCCTAAATAACACAAGGGTGATTAAAAAAACCCACCAACCTTGTATTTTCAGATAAATTTATCCCTAAGCTAACAACATCATTAATCATTTTCTTAATAAAAAGGATGTAACTACCTACAATCAATAACTGTTTTGTAATTAGGAACAATGTCACAGTAGTTTTCGTTTCTTAAAATTTTATTTTTATTTTGAATTTAACAAATACCATATAAAATGGGCATTTCTATAATACATAGTAGAACAGAAAAAGAAGATTGGCTATAAAACAGGGGACCTCTACTATGCACAGCTCATTTTTCTTTTTAAGTAAATAATAAGTTTGACCTGTGGTTTTCAAGGTTGTCCCGCTTGCCTGTGCTTCTTTCTGGCTTCCCTTCTTTCTCTTCTCTGGTAAAAAAAATATCTCAATGAACATTTTTTCTTCTTTTTTTTTGGTTGCTACTCTAACTCTATACCCCCTTGAATTCCCACCTCTGTCCTTCCCCACTCTCATCGGGGGAAGAAAAAATAATAACAAAGTCCTTATGAGAAATACGCATGATTGAGCAAAATAAGTCCCCATCTTGGCTATGTCTAAAACATGTGTCTCGTTCTGCATTTCAAGTCTGTCACTGCTCTGTTTGAGGCAGGTAGTAAGTGTTATTATTAAGTCCTTTAGGGTTCTAGCTGGTCAGGGTTCTCAATTCTTTAAAAGTTGTTTTTCTTTATAATGTAGTTATAAAAATTATCTTAGTTCTGCTTATTTCACTTGTACTATGGAGTAGCAGATGCTAGAAATCTATCTCTATCTCTCAGCTTATAGGCAGCTGCCGTGGAAGAAGCAAGTTCTGTATGCTCTTCCTTTTTCCAGATGTTTTAGGAAACAATCCCAGGTAATTTGAATACCTTGGCCCAATTTGCCTGGTAGGAAGATAAGGGGTGTAGGGATATTTGGGGAGAGACGTTGTCCCCTGGTAACATGGTCTATAAGTGCTGATGTAAGCAAGTGACACACCATCCAGATGCCAGGAGATAGAAGGGAGGCAAAGCGTAATGGGTCACCATGGCCAATGAGACAACATGGTGGAGACTTGCTAGTGTCCTATGTATGAAGTATGAAAGATAATCTTTCAGTAAAAGCCTTTTATGTGAGATAGAGCGTTGTGGAGACTGATGTAAAATAAAGCTTGCTGTCGTTTTAACCTGAATTAGGAACAATGGGTGTAAGTTTCAAAGCAGCACATTGGGACTTGATGTAAGGAAAAATTTCCTAACAGCAGATCATAATCCATCTGTCACCAAGCACTTACTATGTGTTGGGCACTGTGCTAAGTGCTATAAAAGGAAATAAAAGCATTCCCTGTCCTTAAAGAGCTTATATTCTAATGGGGTAGGCAACATATGAAAGAAAGCTTAAAGGGAGGAATTGGGAAGAGGTGTACCCAAAACCAGGACATGGTCAAGCCTGTCTGGAGTGTAGCCTGGTGAGGAGTGAAGGGATAGCTGGCCTGGGAGCCTTCCTTATATGGAAGCTCTGGGAGGAGCCAATCAAAAAGAGGCCTCAGGGCAGAGGCAGAGGAATACTAAGCCCTGGCACATCAAGGAGGGGTGGATTGTCAAATGTTGTAGAAAGGCTAACGAGAGTATGGAGGAGGAAGAGGACACTGAATTTGACAATAATAACATGGGAGCATGGGATTTTAGAGCTGGAAGAGAGAATCTTAGAGATCGTAAGTCCAACTTTGTCCTTCTAAAGATGAGAATACTGAGAACCAAAAAAGATTTGACCAATGCCATGTTGCTTAAGTAGGTAAATAACAGAGCCAAGATCTGAACCCAGTTCCTCTGACTCCAAATCCAGCCGTATTTTGTGCATGCCCCCTGATTGTGGGTATGAACCCCAAGGCTCTGTTTTGTACCCTCTTTTGTTCTCTGTACTCTCTAATTTAGTAATTTCATCATCTTTTAGGAGTTCAGTTATCATCTTTATACAGATGGCATATATATATATATATACATATATATATATATATATATATGTGTATACATATGACACATGTCTATGTTTATCCAGCCCTAGTTTATCTCCTGAGCCTTGTTTACGCATCTCCAACTACTTATTAGCTGTTGAACTCGGGTTCAAAAAGGGATTTCACCCTTTTTATAACATCATTTAGGTTGTATGTTGCCCTTTAGTGGCCTCTCTCTCTTCTCCCCTTTTTTCCTCTTGGAAGCTTGTCCTTGGGCTTTATCTACTGTGTCACTTAGCAACTTGGTGGTGCCATAGTAAAGAGGGCTAGACACTGAATTAGAGAAACTAAGTTCAAATTTGGCCTCAGACAATGACTAGCTGTATGACCCTAGGCAAGTAACTGAACCTCTGGTAATAGCACCTGCCTCTCAGGGTTGTTGGGAGACTCAAATGAGATAATACTTATAAAGCACTTAGCACAGTGCCAGGCACATAGTAATCTATAGGATTATTGTTATTGTTTGTTATTATTATCAGCAACTTGCCCAAAGTCACCCTGGTAGGGTAGAATAAGGTTTTGAACCCAGGTCTCTTAATTCAGTATCTAGCCCTCTTCCTGCTGTGCTTCTGTTGTGTGTGGTTGTTTCAGTCCTGTCTGACTCTTCTTGACCCCATTTAGGGTTTTCTTGGCAGAGATACTAGGGTGACTTTTCATTTCCTTCTCTAGCTCATTTTACAGATGAGGAAACTGAGGCAAACAGGTTACGTGACAAATAAGTGTCTGAGGCTGGATTTGAACTCATGAAGGTGAGTCTTCCTGATTCCAAGCCCAGTGCTCTATCCACTGTGCCTTCTAGCTGTCCACTTTAATAGGTAACAATTACAAGGTCCACAAGGTTCACAAACCTCTTTACATAGACCACTTTATTTAGCGCTCACAATCACCTGGGGAGCTAGGTACTTTAACTATCTGTTTTACAAATAAAGAAACTGAGGCTCAGAGAGATATAATGCCTTGTCCAGCATCACATTGTTACTAAATATCTTAGGCAGGATTTGAACTTAGGCCTTCTTGACTTCAAGTCCAACACTCTATCTACTATGCTGCCTGGCTGCCTATCAATAGGATGAATCCCCTGAAAAAATGTGCTATTCCATGTACATATGAGATACATTTTCTATACTGACTTTTGAGTATTTCAAATAGGACATTCCAAAAAAGCTAAAATAAAGGCGGGGAGGAGACCTGTTTGAGGAGGAATCCATCCTGTTTTCCCATAAGAAAGGGATCTTTCTGGGTGGGGGCCTTTGAACACATACTCTTGATAGTAATTTGGCATCAGTGCCTGGCACATAGGGAACATATAATAAATGGTCTATCTATCTATCCATTCATCTCTCTCCCTATATATTATCTCTCTCTCTCTCTCTCTCTCTCTCTCTCTCTCTCTCTCTCTCTATCTACATACCTCTCTCCACTCATCTCTCTCCATCTATCTATCATCTTCCAAGACGAAGAACACCTCTGACTTTGTTTCCCTTTACATTCTAACCCCAGCTTCCATCTTCTCAAACTCCCTGGGAGGAAGGGAGACAAGAAAGAGTACCACAGAAGTGAATGGTGGGAGAGGAATTTAGTAGGTTTGGGGTACGTATAGCACGGGGCCTCATGAACCGTCAGCACATATTTAAATGCAGCTGTTTCATATTTAAAGGCGAATTCTCAGGTGGATCCAGCATTTGTGAGAGGTGGTTGGCCAGCAGCCCTAACAGGCAGTCATTACTTGGTAAACAGGTATGGCAGGAGCAGCCCCCTGCCAGGGGGCCTTTCTATTTCACCAAAGTGTTTCCAGAGGCAGCCCTGGTAAGCAAGCAGAGGCGACTCCTGTTTTCAGGGGTCGGTGAAGCAGGGGCTCACTTGGCTAAGGCTAACAGTTGGGGGTCTCCCTTCCCATGCCAGGTCATGAAATGGATGCCATACTCCTAGGCACTGGGCCAATGCCCCGAACTCATTTGATCCTCACTTAATAATAACAAATAATAGCTAACATTTCCATAGCATTTATTATGTGCCAGGCCCTGAGCTAAGCACTTTATTATTATTTTCACATTTGATCCTCATAACAACCTTGGGAGGTAGGTACTATTACTAGCCTTATTTTATAGATGAGGAAACTGAAGTTAAGTGACTTGCCCAGGGTCATACAGGTATTAAGTGTCTGAATCTGTATTTGAACTGATTTATTCCTGACTCCAGGCCCACTGCTGTACACACTGCACCACCTCTCATCCTGGTCCATCTCCAGTCACCCTGATCTATATCTTGCCACTGGGCCCAGATGACTCCAGAGGAGAAAGTGAGGCTGGTGACTTTGCACAGCCCTCCCTCACTTAAATCCAATTCACTTGCATGTCATGGCATCACCTCCCTGATGTCATGGTCCTCTGAGAACGAAGGACAAACAGCAACAATCTACACACTACACCACCTAGCTACCTTTAAAGACCATCAAATGTCTATCGATTGGTAAGGGCTTTTTGTTGAGAATGGCATTTTTCTACTAGTGGACACTTATAGTCAAAGAAGATCTGGGTCCCAGTTCCATCTCTGGCACATGCTGGCTGTAAACTTGGGCAAGTCCTAACTTCTCAATGCTCAGGGTAACTCCCTCAGACTGAGTTGCAGCCCAATTGTGGATTTGCATTGTTAGGAGCAATTTCCTCACTCGGAGTTCTCTAGACTTATGAAATCACAAGTCTGGACCTCCTTTCCCTTCTACGCACTCTCCATCCCCTTCCATCCCCTCAAAAACAAACAAGCAAGCAAACAAGCAAACAAACAAACAAGCAAACAAGCAAACAAGCAAACAAAAACCCTAAGACCTCTCAAGGACCAGGTTAGCTGAAGCTTAGATTTGCTAGAACAGCCTGAGGCAAGTTGTGTAGAAGTCAGATAGATTCACCTGCTGGTTAAAAGTTCTGAGCCTACCTGTCCACTGTTTATAAAGGCTTAGTGTATGAGCTAAGACCTCTCTTTCTCTCACCAGAAGATACAAACCCCTGACTAATTAAGTCAACGTAGTTAACCAAAACAAAGATAAGATGGCAAATAGTTAAATGGAGATTAAGCCAGCAGGAAACTGAAGCTCCTACCTACTGTTAGCCCCTAGACTGAGAAAAGAAAGTGAAGCCCCCACAAATTCCACTTACCGGTGTGCTACCCACAGGTTCTGGGACTGGCCCAAAGACCCTCATTGCATTGGAAACCTGGATCCCAAGGTACATGTAAAATAACCCAGTACGAAAAAAAAAACCCAAAGTAGTAAAAATCCAAAAGCATGATGCCATAAAATTGTTCCTTTACTTTAACATATTTTGCTTCTAAAAATGGCCAGGAAAAATTAAAGTCAACTCCTTTGCTTGAAGGACGATTTCTGATTTTAGAAATAGACTTAAATTTCCTTTCTGTTGGTGTGGTCTCCTATTCCTTGGCTTGCTTCTTGGTTACCTAATGGCAGTAGTGTGGGGTCCTTAAAGCCAAAATATGAAGAAGAAAATGTCATTTTAAGTTCTATTAATGCTGTGATTAAAAGTCAAACTGTTTTCTTTTGAAAGACCAAAGAGTCTGTTATGATAAGGATTCATTAATCAGTTAGTGATAAAGTTCAGTTATTTTTCAGTCATATCTAACCCTTTATGACCTCATTTGGGGTTTTCTTGACAAAAATGCTGGAGTGGTTTGCCATTTCCTTCTCCAGCTCATTTTACAGATAAGGAAACTGAGGTAAATAGGGTTAAGTGACTTACCAGGGTCACACTGCTAGTAAGTGGCTGGATTTGAACTCACGAAGATGAGTCTTCCTGATTCCGAGAGAAATGCTTCATCTACCACACCACCTAGCTCCCCTAATGCTACATGAAGTACTAAATCAATCAAGAATTAAGATTCTTTTTTGTCAGGGGAAAGGTGAAGCCATTATGGGCTTTTGTTAATGATACTATCCAATTCTGGCTCCTGCCTTGGGGCAGATTGACCAACATCCATTGAGTAGAATGAGGCCCATAGATTTATAGCTATAATCACTATCCAGCATTTACAGCAGGCTTTAAAGTTTGCAAAGCACTTTATGTACATTGTCTCCTTTGATCATCACAACTCTGAGAAGTAGGAGGGACCTTAGAGTCCCCTGAATCTAACATTCTTGTTATATACACAAGGAAATGGAGACCTGGAAAAGTTAATTGATTTGCCCAAGATCACACAGCTTATAAGTGTCTGAGGCAGGATTTGAACTTGTGTCTTTCTGACTCTAAGACCAGTACCCTGTCTGAGATTCAGAAAGGCCTAACTTCAAATCCTATCCCAGATACTTACTGGCTGTGTCAACCTAGGCAAAATCAGTCTGTGTGCCTCAGTTTTCTCATCTGTAAAGTGGCGAAAATAATAGCACCTTCCTCCCAGTGTTGTTGTGAGGGACAAATGAGATGACATATAGAAAGCATTTTGCAAAACTTAAATTTCTATGTAATGCTAGCTATTGTTACTGAGTTAGATGGAGTATTGCATTCATTTCACAGGATATAGGATTTAGCTAGTAATAATTGCCAAAATAACAACGGCAATAAAAATAGGGACAATCGTATAATGCTTTAAGGGTTCAGGACTTTAGTGATCACTTAGACCAGGTGTTCTTGACCTGTTTTGTGTCCTGCATCCCTTTGGCAGCCTAGGGAATCCTATAGGCCCCCTTTCCGAATAATGTTTATAAGATACATAAAAAAGACACATAGGATTACAAAGGAAGCTAGTTATCCTGAAATACAGTTTTCAAAAACTATGCACATATATTTTTAAAGTTCACAATCCCTTACCCCTGAGAGTCCAACCTCTTCTTTTCCAGATGAAGAAACTAGTGCCTCAAGAGGTTGAGTTAATTGCTTATAGGAAATAAGAAATAGAATCTGAATTGAGCCTGGGCCTCTTCTATATGCTGCTTGCTTGCCACTAGCCCTGGGTGTAACATTTTAGAAGGGGCACTGAGAATCTTGAGAAAGTCCATAGAAAGTCAACCAGGCTGGCAAGGGTACTATACAGACTGGACAATAAACATCACTTGAAGGAACAGGGCATGTAAAAAAATACCTTGGGGTGGGGTTGGAAATGGGACACACAAGACCTATATCAGAAGATTTGAAATATCATTTAGAAGAAGAATTTGACTGGTTCTGCTCTTTGAAGATATGTGTAGATTAGATGGAAGGTGATACCAGAAGGGGACCCTCTTGCGGCTGGGGACAGGCCCCCTGAGGAAAGCGGTCTTTGAGCTGAGTCTTGAAGGAAGCGATAAAAGCCAGGAGGTGGAGGTGAGGAGCGAGAGAATTCCAGGCATGGGAGAAAGCCAATTTCTAAGACGTGGTGTTGAGAGATAGAGTATAATATAACAGCAAAGAAGCCAGTATTACTGGGTTGGAGAATAAGTGGAGGGCATATCAGTGTAAGAATACTGGAAGGTTATGAAGGGACCAGGGTATGAAGGGCTTTAAAAGCCAAATAATGTATTTTCTATTTGATTCTGGAGGTACTAGGGAGCCAATTAAGTTTATTGAGTAGGGGAGTAACAGGGTTGAACCATCTGAGTTCAAATATAGCCTCAGACACTTAATTAAGGTATGCTCTTGGGCAATTCACTTAACCTCTGTTTGCCTCAGTTTTTTTCAACTTGAAATGGGAATAATAATAAATAGCAGCTACTTCTTTAGGTTGTTGCGAGCATCAAATCACATAAATTTGTAAAAAGCACTTAATACAGTGCCTGGCACGTAGTAGGTGCTCTATAAACACTTGTTTTCTCCCTTCCTTTATTTCAGAAAGATCATCTTGGAAAATGAGTTGAGGATGGATGGTGGAAGGGGAAAAATTTAAGGCAAGGAAGTTGACTATTTGCAAATCTGGGTACAAAATGATGAGGGCCTGAACCAGGGGATCATTCATGTAGGTAGAGAGAAGGCGACTTATAAGAGAGATGCTGTGAATGTAGAAATGATAAGCAACAGATTGGATATGGGGAGGGTAAGAAAGGAGGTCAGGTGATAAGGATGACAACTAGACCACGAGTCCACACCTCCAGAGGCACCCTTTGCAGTGAGGAGGTGACCTTTGCAGAGGCAGTTAGGGTTAATCATGGAGGAGACGACTTCGGAAGGAGGGGAGAGAAGCCCACTTGTGTCAGACCCTGCTTGTGTAGTCTGGAGCTAACTTGGCCTCTGGAGCTCAAATATCCTTCCTCCTCCCCCCACCTCCCCGCTCCAAAAATATACCTTGGAAGTTAGCATGAGCAAAGAGGTTCCATCCTCCATCTGGCAGAGACCAAGGTGCTTGCTGTAAGGTAGGATCTTGATTGTTAATAATCATATTCTCCTTTTTTTTTTTTTTTTTAGCAAATTTCTTCTTTACTACTGATCCTGAGCCACTAAGAGAACAGGCCACTTTAGCTAGGCATAGGCTAGAATCTGAAACACAGAAGCTAAGACCAAGATTCTGAGGCAAGTGGAGGAGAAAAAAAAATATGCAGGAATACTAAAACACAAAGGCCTACAGTCCTGATAAGGTGACTCCTATACTTAGGTGCCAAAGCAAATTGCAAAATGTTGAGCTATGTTCAAGACGGAGCCTTCCAGGTACAAGTAGATAAGGAGAGCAAATATCAAGAACATAAGTGGCCCTACAAAATACAAAGGGCTAGAGTCCTGATAAGGTATTCTAATGTTGAAGTGCTAGGCTAGAGAGTTTGAATCCACGCTGGTAAAGTTCAAAATAGCCATGCTGTTGTTCAGTGGTTTCAGTCCTGTCTGACTCTCCGTGACCCCATTTGGGATTTTCTTGGCAAAGATATTGGAGCGGTTTGCCATTCTCTCCTCCAGCTCTCTTTACGATGAAGAAACTGAAGCAAACAGGGTTAAGTGACTTGTCCAGGGTTGTGCAGCTAGTACATGTCTGAGATCAGATTTGAACTCAGGTCTTCCTGACTCCAGGGCTGTCTCTCTATCCACTGAAGCCATTACTGAATTAAGCAAATCTGGTTACACAAGCTGTGTGGGACCCAGTGCCTTGAAGTTGGAGTCCCTCCTATGGGTCAGTTTCTCCTGACAGCTTCCAGGAGCCATACACAGGTCCACTAGGAGCCTAGCAGAATTAAAAGAGGCAGAGGGATGGAGTGGAAGGAGCACTGTCGTCTGCAAAATCAGAGGATCTGTATTCAGATCTCACCTTGGACACAAATTACAGTAACAATGATATTGTTTTAAGAACAACTTTGAGTGACTAAGTTATTTTGACTATTATAGATACCCAAATTAACAACAAAGGACATATGAAGGAAGAAACTATCTGCATCTAGAGGAAGAACTAATAAATAGAAGTACGTATAGAAAGGTTTTACATATATATATATGCATGTATGTGTATATATATACATATATATGTATACACACATATGATTCTGTCTAATGGTAGCCCCTCTCTAGGGTGAGGGAAGGGACAGAAGAGAAAAAGAAAACAAGGGAAAAAGAAAGCTAGATGATAATTATATATTTAAAAGGAATAGCAAGTTGTACATAATAGATTTGCTGTTTCATGTACAATCATATTTTTTCCATTCCTGGAAATGTTTGTTTTATTTCTTAAGTTCAGAATAAATAAATAAAATTTTTAAAAATTACCTATGAGAATGTTGGGAAAATCATTTCCTTGGGTCCTAGTTTCTTTGTCTGTAAAATAAAGGGATTAGACCCCATGGCCTCTAAGGATCTTCCAGCTCTAGCTTACATTAAGGGCTTTAGGTAGGCATTTCATACTTTTGAACAGCTCTAACCGTGGAGATGCTTCCCCTTGGATTAGACCACAATCTACCTCCCCGCAACTATTTGATTCTAGGTTCTATGCTAGTTCTTCCTTTTTGGGGTGAGCAGAACAAATCTGACCACCCTTTCACATATAACCCTTCAAACATCTGAAGACCCCTGTCATCCTTCCCCACACCTCCTTCCCTCCATGTCAAGCCTTCTCTTCTCCAGACTTCAACAGAAGGAGGAAATGGAATAGAATAATTGGGGTTTCCTGTTCCATCTTGATTGTCCTTCTATGGATGTGCTCTAGCCTGTCAATGTCCTACCCAAGATGTGCTGCCAAGAACCAGGTACAATCCTCCAGATGTAGTGTGAGCAGCATATGATGAAGATATGGGCATCTTTGCTCTACTTCTTTGTTTTTTTTCTTTTCTTTTTTTAATGTTCTATTGCATTTTCATTTATTTCATTAAATATTTCCTAATTCCATTTTAATCTGGTTTGGGCCACCATACTCACTACCTCTGGTTTACAAGCCACTGACCCTTGACGTTTCTTTATCCTAAGCATTATTTTTTAATTTTATTTTTAATTTATGGAATAAAACAAGCATTTCCATAACATAACACTGAATGTGCCTCATCCTGTCTGATCTTGGAAGCTAAGCATTGTTTGGCCTGGTTAGCACTTGGATGGAGGCTCTGTTTCTATTTATGCAACCCTAGGAGGTTATTATCCTTATTTTATAGTTGAGAAGGTTGAGGTACCCAGGGTCACATAGCTGGTAAATATTGGAGTCCAGATTTGAACTCAGGTCTTCTTGACCCCAGACCTAGCACTCAATTCACTGCACTACCTAGCTGCTGCTAAATCAGGGAAGGGAAGGTATCACATTAGCAGAAAGGAGGGCTTTAGAGAAACCTTAGGACCAGCAAATCTCGTTACTTAAAAATGGAGAAGATTTTGATATATGGAGAAGAGGTAGAGTCATTAGGGAAATACCATGATGTCTGTTGGATTTGGTTTGAGGAAGATTGTTCTGAGAGTTTTGAGTCCGATGAATTTGAGTGGGGAGTGCTGCGAGGTTAGTGTAATAATCCAAGTGAGAGATGATGAAAATCTACAGGAGTGGTGGTCGTGGAGAGGAAGGGGTCACTCCAAAAGACTAAGAAAGTCAATTTCTCAAATTCTTTTTATGCTTGGTATGTGTTCTCAAATCAAGATATTTAGGATACATGTGCACACATACATACACGTATGTATATGTATATAACTATATACATGTATGTATGTATGTATACACACATACATATATGTAGATAGATAGATATAGGTACACACAGCTAGGTGGTGCAGTGCATAGGTGCTGGGCCTGGAGTCAGAAAGACCTGAGTGCAAATCTAGCCTCAGACATTTACTAGTTGCGTGATGCTGGACATATCTCTTAACCCTATTTGCCTCAGTTTCCTCATCTGTAAAATAAGTCAGAGAGGGAAATGGCCAGACACTCAATTGCCTTTGCTAAGAAAACCTCAAATGGGGTCATGAAGAGTTATACATGACTGAAAAGACTGAACAACTCTCTCTCTTCTATGTGTATGTATATATATATATATATGTATATATATATATATATATCTACATATGTGTGTATGTGTGATATGTTTAAGTTGTATCCCTATATATGTTTGGGTTATTTTATATGTACATATACATATACATACACACATACATACATATATATGTATGTATGTATATATATGTATATGTATATACATACACACATATATTTCCTATAAACTGTTGATATGTAGTTAGAAAAGGTGTTTAAGATATGACAGGGCATGAATTCAAGCCACTTGCAGCCAATAGCTTACCTGTATAAGATAGACTAGAGTAGGAGAGGATAGAACAGGATAGAATAGATTATTGTAGAATATACTAGAATAGAACATCCCGGCATAGATAAGGGGAGAATGATACGGCCTAGAACAAAATAGAATTAATTGGCAAAGCAAAGAATTGAATAAGGTAGATTGGTCAGGCACAGGATAGGATAGGATAGCAGACCATGACATGGCATAGGTTAGTGAGAATAAGAAAAAGTAGAGGTGGAAGTCGAGCCAATGGCATGGATGCACGTTAAGTGCTGTGAGAGTATAGAAGGTTTTTAGGGCTTGTTAGACTCCTGTTTTGTCCACTTAACTCAGTCAATTTGAGAATGACGCTAGTGAGGCCAGGGTGTTAGCTCTGATTCCCATACAGGGAAGTTAGCTTCACACAAAGGCAACCATTTTGTTCCATGGCCACAGAATATATCTGGAACCCCAGCCAACTGTTTCACAGAAAACAGGTTTTGGCCCTTAAGAAGGAGTCAGGCAAGAAAGCATTCATAATGTGCATTTCCTGCTGGGAGTAGGTCTTAGAATTTTGCACTGGGACTTGAAAGATCACATTACCCAAGTTACTCATTTTACACGTGAGGAAACTGAGTCAAAGAGAGCAGCCAAGCTCACAGGGCTATGACCCCCAGGCTTCCCAGACCCCATCTAAGTTGTCCGGTTAGTGGGAAGACCTGCTGCTGGCCCAGGTCCCTTTCCCACTTCTTTCCACTTGTCCCCTCCTCTACTCTGGCTATCCCTATTCCATGGGGAGGCTGAGTGGGAGGAGCAACCCAGCTGCTCCCACCACTGGGATGATCAGAGAGCCAAGAACACAAATCCTCTGGGTGATACGAAGGGCCTCCGGGCATCCATCTGCCCTAACGCTAGATCCTGACATTGTGCAGGCCTCATCTGCCGGAGCCTTGGGCACTGTCACATGGCCTGCTGACGTACCCAAAGTCCCCTGAGCCTTGCTGTTTGGTCTGTCATGGTACCTTATGACTTCCAGGCCTTTCCACATACCCTAGCAGCTGAATCTGCTCTAATGTATTGTCCTTGGTAAGGTCCTTGGTTCACTTTTGCTAATTGTATCACAGCACTGAGTACGATCCTTTGAACACAGTAAGCACATAATAAATGCTTTTGGCTTCTTTATATTGAATTAAAACCCAAATCTCCTGACTCCACATTTGCTGCTCTTTCCATTACAAGATGCTATCTGGAGATGATCAGAAGCATGACCTCCGTATAGAAAGGATATGTCATTATTACTCAGAACTCTGAGTTCCGTGCATGCAAAAAATAGACTATGTCTATTTAAAAAAAGCAGTTGCTCTCAGAATCATAGAATTAGAAAGAGTCTTAGGTTTCATCCAAGACCCTTCCTCATGTGCAGTGCCTAGAGGCAGCTAGGTGGTGCATTAAAAAGAGTGCTGGGTCTGGGAAGTCAGGAAGACCTGAGTTCAAATTTGACCTTACATGCTTATTTGATTGTGACCCTGGGCAAGTCACTTAAGCTCTATTTGCCCCGGTTTCCCCAACTGTAAAATGGGGATAATAATAGCACCTATCTCCCAGGGTTGTTGTGAGGATCAAATGAGAGCATATACATATGTACACACATATGTGTATATATATATATATATATATATATGTGTGTGTGTGTGTGTGTGTGTATGTATATATGTACATGTATATGTGTGTATATATCTATATCTATCTATCTATCTATCTATATCATTTATCACAGTGCCTGGCACATAGTAGGCACTTAATCAATGCTTATTTTTGAATATTAAATGATGCTTAATTTATGCTTAAATAGGCATAAGCATATTGCTTAAATAAGCATTTATTAAGTACCTAGCATGTGGGTCAATATGTAATCATAGGAATAAAGTACACATTTTTTTCCGGTTACTTTTTGAAAGGTAAAGTAATTGGCTGATTCTGGATATTCCTACTATGGAGCCTTGGGTTATTTTATAATGTGAAGTGCTCCCTGTTTGAATTAGTTGTTTGTTGTTGTTGTAGAGTTGTTTTAGCCATGTCTGACTCTTTGTGTTTTCTTGGCAAAGATACTGGAGTGGTTTACTATTTCCTTCTCCAGCTCATTTTACGGATGAGGAAACTGAGGCAAACAGAGGTTAAATATTTTCCCAGGATCACACAACTAGTAAGTAGCTGAGGCCGGATTTGAACTCCAGCCTTGCTGACTCCAGGGCTGGCACTCTATCTACCACGGCACCGCGCTGTCTTGTTTGCCTTAAGAGTATAACAAATTGCATTAATATCCTATAGGATGTTCTTCCTTATTGTCTTTCTGACAGGGGTTAGAGCCATGGCCAAGAAAGACAAGGGATTTAATTAGCCCTGTTTGACCCATGTACTCTTTCTCACAGATACAAAGAAAATCTTGGCCTCTACCTTTCAGCATGACCCTTTCTGAATTTTAAGCAACACATTTAAGATCTGGGGTTTTAATATTCAAAGTGATTCAGCAAAAGGAAAAATTCAATAAACAGCAACAGATGTCATTTAATATGACTTTAGAGCAATGTGCCTGGCTTTCTATAAGATAAACAACATTAAATACTTTCCATTTGGTACCATCATATAAAGCATTTACAAATGAGACTCTAATGGCCCTTGCTTTACTTGTTTTGATAAACCAGAGAAATAGGCTTTAGTTTATTGAGTCTGTTATTGAGCACTAATTAGCTCTGGTTTGGGGGCATTCAGAAGCCTATGTTAGGGTAAATGATAGTTATGGTTTCTTCTACATATCAAATCATGGCTTGCAAAAAGCAATGTCCTCTGAAATGACTTGCTTGCCCAGGATGGAGACCACAGAGTGACCAGGATTTCGGTCTAGACTAGCTACTGACTGACTAGAGCCCAGTGTGAGTAATTATTGTGTAGACACTCCTAACCGCAGATGGCAAAGTACTTCAAGAGGTCTCAGCTTCACTCAGGCTCCTTGGCTATTTCCTGGATCATAGCAGGCATGCTGTCATTTAAGGCTCCACATTGAGCAGAGAGATTAGGGTATGAGGTCTAGAAGTGAAATGTAATCTCACAAATAAGGGATGGGTGAATTGGAGGAGAAGCTAGGTGGTGAGGAAGGGAAATGGAAGTCATCATTCAAAGGTCCATAGGTCTAGAAGCAGAAGCCACCTCAGGAGCCATCTTTGCAACTCCCTCATTTTACAGATGACCAACCTGAAGCCCAGAGAGGTGCCCAGTGACTTATCCAAGAAGACATAGATCTTCAGGGTCAGAGGTGAGATTTGAACCTAAGTATTTTGAATCCATAGCCTCTTTTCCATTGCCTCCCTCTCCATTTCAGAAGGAAAAAAAATGTGTCAAAAAAATCTCCAAGAGAAATGGCTAAAATTCACCAAGCTGTGTGTGGCATGAAAAAGATATAGAGAAATGTAAACACATTCCCACACACCAAAAACCTTCCAACAAACCAACCCAAAAGCCCCGCAAAGACCTAGACAACAGCAGCAGCAACAACAAATGGGAGCGACTGTCAGGCTGAGGCTTCCTTTTGGTTTCTTTCTTTCTGGTTCTATTGACTGTCTGGGTTGCTTTCTGCATTGTGATTATAAACTTCAGGGTTTTTCTCTTGAAATAGATATGTGAGGTCAATTCTGATCTGATGAAGACCTGGGCAAGGTTTTTTAAGTCCTTCATCTAATTGATCATGCTTGCGGAAGAGGTGCTTTTTTGCTTTGCTTAAAAAAAATGGAAGGAAGGAAAGGGGAATTAAAAACAGAAGAAAAAAGCAATAAACATCTTGTGTCCCATCACTGTTTATTCTTTGCTCATCAAGGCCATGTTCTAATCTATAAGAGTTTTATTGACCAGGAATCCCAGAGCCAGCAGGCTAAGCTGACTAATTGTGATTTGAGTTGGATTAGTGGAAGGACTGTGCCAGAGTCATGCTGAATTGGCATGGAAATATAAACCAAGCCATCAGCCAGCCAGCATTGATGACCCCTTGTATATATCCTCCCTAATCCTTATCTCTATTTTCCCTTCTTATTGCATATCTCCTTGCCCCTTTCTGAGCTTTCTCTTATATTCTAGTTCTGTCTCTATCTCTCTGTCTCTGCCTCTTTCTTCCTCTCTTTTTCCCGTATCTAAAATCAATACTCCACTGCCCTCAAAATTGTATAACCTTTAGCATAGACCTCCTCTGAGTATACTTGACCTAGTCCAGCTGCTCTCTCTGTATTTTCTTCAGTACCATTTCTACTTCTTCATACAACAAGAACAACAGAGACTTGGATGTTGGTGTCTACATGTCATGGCTTCACTTCATTGATAGGGAGAACAGTTTGTTGTTAAATCTTGGCAGATCTTTTCCATCTTTTGTTTGGTGTTCTTCATTCAGATTCATCCCTAAATGTTCAGCATAATCTAGCTAAATCGGACCCTTTATAAACTTGGTCTTACCTCCCTATCCACTCCCTCCCACACTATTTCTTGCTGTTTAATGAGACAACAATTTTAGTAGTGTTCCATAATTCTCCTCTATAAAATTTTACAAATGAATATATATTTTAAAGTGATGTTGCCTTGGCTCCCATATTTCTTTGCTTGTCAAGGGGATCAAGTGTTTTTTTGGCTGAGGCAGCTTCTAGCCTCTTTTGGCCTCCGTGATGAGCCGCTCGATTTATTTTTTTTTAGACTTTCTGAGAAAATCATGTCAATGTTGATTCTTTTACCAATATAAAAACCCATTTCCCACAACGTAATATGTTAAGTAGAATTGTAGCTCTGGACTAATACAGAATCTTGGAGAGTTCTCATTGATCCTACTCCGGCTCATACACCCTCTCCATGCAAGGTTTGCACTGAGAACATCAGAATTTGGCACACTTTCCCCCTACTCTGTTTTTCCCTTGGTAACATAAAATTTTGGCTTGTGTTCAGGTTTTCACAAGAAAAGGAAAGAACCCTCAGCTCTTAGCTAAGCACTTAGCCTAACAAAATATCAGCTATAGGACAGGCTTTATTTAACCTGATGAGAAAATATAAAGGACTCAAGCTCAAGCCTATAAATAGTCAAGACAATTCTTCCAGTGTGAGATTAATTGCCCTTTGACGATTCAATGGCCCATGAAGAACTGGGCACCAGAAGCAGCACAAAATGTACAAAATGGTCTACAACTGGAAAAAGAGGTGGGCTGGTCATGTATCAAGAATGAAGGATAATGGACAACTTGTGTGTTCAATTGGTATCCATGCTATTAGCAAGAAGCCTGGAGGAACCATAGAGCATATCGGGTGGACTTTCTTGGGAGGATTTCGATGAGTCCATAAAGAAGAGTTACAGAACATGGGTTGCAATTTGCACCCATGTTCTACCGTTGTCACATTGGAGAGAGCAGTCAGTTTGATGACATCATTGTTTCATTGAAATACAAAGTAGTAAGTATTTGAAATATCTCTGATTCTGTGAGAACATATTAATTAAGCAAATAAGCCACTAACTTTGAGAATAGAGGTATTGTAAAGCAGGACATGATTCTTTTAATTGCTCTTCCTTATTGTGATCTTGAGCTTGTTGTTGGGTTCTCTGTCAAAGAGAAAGACTCCTTTTTTGTAGATTTTCTCACAGAGAGGTCCTTCCCTCTTTTCCTTCCCTAAGGTTCATGATTTTCCCAGTACATTGGTTCTAGGATATGAATTTATAATCCAAACTTCTTTCTCTTCCTAAATCTTATTTAAAAAAATTATTCTAAACCTAAAAAAACAAAAAAGGGCATTCTATACATCATAGGACACATAAAAAAGAATTCTATATGAAACCACAAATTTTCATTTCATGTTTTTTTGCTTTTTTCAAAAGTATATTAAAAATTTCACACATTATTTTAAAAACTGTCTTACTTGTATATGCTTCTTTCTAAACTTCCTTCTGCTGTCTCCTGAACATTTTCAAAAAATGTCATCATGACCTTCTTCTTCTTCTTCTTCTTCTTCTTTTTCTGCCTCACTATTGCTAATCCCCTTCCCAAATTTTAAAACTGAAAGAAAAAAAAAGTTAATAGATTTTAACTAAATAACTAAATATTGTTTAAATATTAATTAAATAACAAATGAATTATAGTCATATGAAAATTGCTTTAAATTATTATTGATTCGAGAAATGCAAATAAAGACAACCTTGAGATGTCATTTTATACCTATCAGATTGGCTAAAATGATTGAAGGAGAAAGTGACAAACGTGGGAGGGGATGTGGAAAAACTGGGACACTAATTCACTATTGGAATTGTAAACTTGATCCAACCATTTTGGAGAACAATCTAGAATTATTGCCAAAACATTATTAAGTTGCCTATACTCCTTGACCCAGCAATACCGCTACTAGGTCTACTTCAAAAGATGATTAGGGAAAAAGGAAAAGAACCTATATGTTCTGAAATATTTATAGCAGCTGTCATTGTGGTGACAAAGAACTAGAAATTGCAGGGATGCCCATCAATTGGGGAATGGCTGAATAAGTTGTGGTATATGATCATGATAAAATACTACTGTGCTATATGAAATGATGAGCTTGGATCTTAGAAAACATGCATAAACTTGCATGAAATAATGAAGAAATGAACAGAACCAAGAGAATGTTGTATATAGTAACAGCGATATTGTTTTAAGAACAACTTTGAATGACTAAATCATATTGACTATTATAAATACCCAAATTAACTACAAAGGACCTATGAAGGAAGATACTATCTTTATCCAGAGAAAGAACTGATAGATAGAGATATGTATAGAATGCTTTTTCAAATATACATATTTGTGTCTAATGGTAGCCATTTCTAGGTTAGGGGGGAGGGAAGAAAAAAGAAAAGAAAAGAAATTTATATGAAAATTTTATTATGTATTTAAAAGGAATAGCAAGTTGTACATAATAGATTTGCAGTTTCATGAGCAATCATCTTTATTTCCTATTCTACTATATTATAGAAATACTTGTTTTATTTCTTAAGTTCAGAATAAAATAAATACAATTAAAAAAAAAACAAATTAACAGAGTCAAGAAAGATGAATCCAGCTGGCTATGTCACAAGTGTATGTCTCTACATCTTGTATCCATTACATTATTGTCAGGAGGTGGGTAATATACTTCATCACTGGTCCTCTGGAGTCCTGGCTAGTCACTGCTTTGATCAGTATTCTTAAGTCTTTTTAAGGTGTTTTTCTTTATAATGTCATTGTATTTTTTTTTGAGGGAGGTAAAGGATTTTTAGGGCTTGCTTCTATTTAGTTGGCTAGCAGGAAGGGGAACTCATTTTTAAGCTTAAATGTTTTTATTGAGTTCTGCTTTAAAATCACCCTCATTTTCAAATACAGTCTTTCCTTGCCTCCTCTCCCCAAAAAACCATCCCTTGTAACAAAGAATAAAGAAGAAAAAGCAAAAGCAAAACTAATCCATACATCCATTGAATCTAATGGTATTTTCAATATTCCACACTCATGACTGTCTACTTCTGCCAAAAAAAAAATAGTTGATGGTGGAGGTAAATCTTCTCACTTTTTAAGGGAAAACTTGGTCAGTATAATTACACAGTGCTGAGGATTTCTGTTCTTTGTTTTATTGTTATTTACATAATTGTAGTCATTGTGTATGCTGTTTTCTGGTTCTGCTAACTTCATTTTCTATCATTTTCTATCAGTTCATAGAAATCTTCATAGGCTTTTCTGAATTCTTCATATTCTTATATTCCATTAACTCCACGTACCTCGATATTTTTATTCAGTCAATAAGCATTTACTAAGAGCTTACAATGTACCCCACAGACATTGTGCTAAGCATTGATAATACAAAGAAAGAAAAACAACACCAGAAACATGGTCCTTTCCTGCAAAGAGCTCACATTCTTTCATTTCTCATAGCATTTGATGAATATCCACTTTGTTTCCAGTTCTTTGTTGCTTTAAAAAAGGGGGTGGGGCCCTATAATTAATCTTCTGTGTATGTGAGACATTTCCTTTATCTTTGGCTTCTTTGAGGTGTGTACCTGACAAGTAGTATCTCTGGTTAAAACGAAACAAAACAAAACCAAAAACTGGACCTTTCAGAAATGAAAACAATTTCATCTGCACCAATCAGTCTTAAGGAAATGGTGGCAGCACCAATACCAGTAAATTAAACTCAAGCCTCAGAAGATTTGTTTCCACTGGGAAATGAAAGACCCACAATGCTCAAGTTGCTCATTAGTGGCAAGTAAATTAAGAGCATAACCCCAAAGCATGTCTGCAGCTTGGTATTACATGGTTGCTTAGGATTCATATAATCGTTCATTGCTGTAGTGTGTTTAAAGACGGCTACAGCTCATATCACCTTTCTGATACTTGAGGCTGGGGCCAAACACCTGTGGCCCTATTCAATGAATAAATACATATGGGACAAAAGCTGCAAATTACACAATAATGACTTGTAATGATAGAAACATATGTCTGTGGCTTTTTATTATGAAATGTTTTTATAACCTGAGTGAATCTTAAGTGTTTGGATTTTTTGAGGCCAATGATCCCAAATGTGAATTAAAAAAAAAAAACACTTCTCTCTCTCTCTTTGTCTGTCTGTCTGTCTCTGTCTCTCTCTGTCTCTGTCTCTGTCTGTCTGTCTGTCTGTCTCTCCATTTCTGTCTCTGTCCCTCTCTGACTCTCCTACTTGAATTTATTTTGTTTGTTAGTAGTTCCATAAGAGGCTGAACAAAGGCAGTTTAAAGCTATGAGACATATCAGTTCTTAGGACTTTGAAAGGGGGGGTGGTAATCACTTGGAGGTATCATAGATTCCTTAAAAATAAATCATGCCAGCATAACCTTTGATCCATTTGTGGCAGAGATCACACAAATACTCTAGATCAGAAATATCTGACTTTCACCAATGAATGACAAGGCATTTATCAGGCATTTACTATGTGCCAAACACTACATTAACACTGTGGATACAAATACAAGCAACCAAGACAACCTGCTCTCAAGTAATACACATTTCAATAAGGGAAGATACCACATAGAAAGTAAACCATTTGATAAAGTATTTTATAATATCTGTGTGGGAGATATGGAAATGTGGGTTGTTAGCACATTTGAATGTATTTGTTACTAGTTAAACAATCATACCTCTAAAGCAGAGATGTCAAACTAAGTAGGTCCAAAGGTCAGCAAAACTTCCTGGTACCCAGAACCAGTTTAATATGTAATTGAGAAATATTTTGTAAAATAAATAAAAATACCATACTACACAGATGGTGTTAATTTGTGGTTTTCTATTTCAACATGTGGGGCCAAGAAGGATCTTTTCCTATTTGAGTTCGGTACCATTGCTTTAAAGTATTGATTAATGAATCAATGTTAAATGTATTGGGAACTCTCAAGTGATGTGGTATGGGGCTTTGTCTTTAGCACTGTACTGTTTGACATTCTTACCAATTACTTGGGAAATAATATTCCTTTCCATTTGTATTAATATGTTTTGTTTTTATAGGACTATTATTTAAAAATATTTCCCTCTCCTCTCCCTTACCTAATGAGTCATTCTTTGAAACAAAAAATTAAAAAGGGAAGAAAAAAGATTTGGCATATAGTAGACTTAATAAAACCTTTCTCATTCTTTCCTTCCTTCCTTCGTACTATAGGAGGTATGGACAGCATTCTTATCAAATTTGCATGTAACACAATACTGGGTGGGATGCTTAATACATTGTATGACAGAATAACAGCCTGAGAAGATCAAAACAGGATGAAATAAGGAGCTGATTCTACTAAGATGACACATATGGAATTAAACCCTGTACTTAAGTGACCCATGATTAGCTGCACAAGTATAAGATGGGAGGAGAACATGGTCAGACATCAGTTCACAAGAAAAAGACAGGTTTTAAAAAAAGATGAACTGAAGGCTCCAGATGGAGGCATCTACATGGCTTAGCAGACAGGGCCCTGGGCCTGGTGTCAGGAAGACTTCAGTTCATATCTAGCCACAGATACTCACTAGCTATGTGACCTTGGGCAAGTCACTTAACCCTGTTTGCCTTAATCTACCAAGAAGGAAACGGCAAACCATTCTAGTATCTTTGTCAAGGAAACCCCATGGACAGTATTGGTGTGTTATGGTCCACAGGGTCACACACAGTCAGATGCGAGTGAACAACTGAACAACCACAAAGCTCAAAAGGAGTTAATACGAGTATTGTGATGCTGTTGCCAAAAAGTCCAAAACCTTTTTGCTTAACACAAGCATGGTGTCCACAATAATGTACTGAACTCAAAATGAGATATTTGTAAAGAGCTTAGCACGATACCTGATACATGTTGCTGTTCGGCGTTTTTAGTCATGTATGATTCTTCATGGCCCCCATTTAGGGTTTTCTTGGTAAAGATACTGGAGTCATTTCCCATTTCCTTTTCCAGATCATTTTACAGATGAGGAAACTGGGGCAAACAGGGTCAGGTGACTTGCCCAGGGTCACATAGTTAGGAAGTGTCTGAGATCAGATTTGAACTCAGGAAGGTGAGTTCTCCTGACTCCAAGCCTGGTGCTGCTCTATCCACTGCACCACCTAGGTGCCCCACCTGACACTTAGTAGGTATTTAATAAATGCTTGTTCTCCCCTCCCCTTCCCCACCCCCATTCTATCTGGAAGCTTGTGTTCAGTTCTGAGATCCTTCTTTTCAGAGGGACACAGACAAAGTGGAAAAACATCCAAAGGAAAGTGCCTAGGAAATCATCTCATAGGAGGATCAATGGAAGGAAGTGAGGATGTTTATCATGGGTGGGAGGGAAACTGTGTGAATAGCTGTTGTGTGGAAGGACAATTATACTTTGTTTAGCTTGAGAGGGCAACAGTAGAACCAAAGGGTTCAATGCTAAGGGGACGTAGATATTGATTCAGTACAAGGCTTGAGAATGGGAGCTGTTGAAAAATAAATAATCTGTTTCATGAGGGAACAAGATCCTTGTAACTTGTTCAAGAAGAAGCTAGAGGACTGCTTGTGAAGGATATCATGGCAGACATTGATTTATCAAGCAGGAAGGCAAACTAGATGTTTTCTATGTCCCTCTACCTCTAGGAGCCTATTATTAAATATGAGGATTCATATGTGTGATTTTTATTAACTGTCAGGGAGAATCTTTAAAAAAAAATCTCTGTGAACTCAGTTCTGAAATTATGGGTGTGATTAATATACAAATAATTATCTTATACAAGGCTTCTAGCAAATAAAATAATTTCAACCTTTTTTACTGAAATTCAGTTAAATAATATTCAATAAGCATTTTATTAAACATTTACTTTATATTAGGTGCTATGTTAGATGCTAGGGAGAAAAAGACAATAAAGAAACAGTCCCTGACTATAATAGATTCAAAATGGTCACTAGAATATCATTATCTTTCCTACCATCGTAATTTGGGGACAGAGTATAATCCATCAAGAAAAGAAAAGAAAACAAAATTCACTCAAAGCAAATTCACTCTTGGAAATGAAAGAACTGCTTTTCCTTCCTCTCTTGTTCCACATAAAGGAATTAAAAGAAAAAACACCAAGAAAAAAATCTTTAGTCCTAATAAAGTATTTCTCCATCTTGTGTGCATTACCAGATGTGATTATTATAGCAAGGTTTTGAGTGGTACAGTTGGGGGGAAGTTTATATATTTTTTTAAAAAGTATTTCTCCACTGTTTTTAAAATTAAGTAGTTATAGGGAAAGGGCAGATCTTTCTAAGTTTAAATTTGGATATCTAGCTTATTTAGCTCAAAATATGGAAATAACCTGTGCTATTTGGTAAAGCTGAAGGTTTTGTGGTGATGATGGATATACATGAAGGCAGGCTGGGGGGAAGGAAGGGACTGAGGCTGCTTTAGTGTTTCTGTGACACACCATTTAGGCACATTAGTGCTGTGAAATCATATGGTGGTAATCAGCCCATGATTTTCAGGCATTAAGGGGATTGATGCTACATTTTAGGTGGGAACCCAATAATGTGTCAAAAAATAGCTCAGATTTATAGTAGCTAGATCTGGAAGAGACTTTGGAAATCATCTGAAAAATCTCTAATGTTGTGTTTTGCATACATTTTTCTCATTATATTACTTTAAGATTTGCAAAGTGTCTTACAAATGTTATCTCCTTTTCATGCTCTTAACAACCCTGGGAGATAAATGCTATTATGAAGTGACCTGCCCAGGGTCACTTAAATTACACTGCTAGTAAGTGTAGGAGGCCCTATTCTAACTCTGGTCCTCCTGACTCTGGGCCCAGAGCTCTATCCACTGTACCACCTAACTGCTTCATTTGGGCCTCACAACCCCGTGAGGCAGATACTACCAATTTTACAGTATTCCCATTTTACAGATTAAGAAAATGAGGCTCAAAGAGTTTAAATGATTTGCCCAGGCCCATAACTAGTAAATATCAGAGGCAGAATTTGAACACTTGTGTATTATCCCACGCTGTGTTTGGTCCAATTTTCTTTTCTTTTTAAAAAATGCTACCAAACTTAATTGTGAGTTAGGCAATGGCCACATTAGGCAACAAATATGGTATAGTTTGTATAAACCAGTAAAAAAAAACCTTTCACCACAGAGACGATCTAATCACTAGGCCAGGACTTTCAGCCTTCAGGTAAGCAATCATAAAATAGAAAGACTTTGTTCCCTTTTCTTTTCTGTCAGATTCTCAGATATGGTGAAAGGACCTCAACTCCTTGTCAACCTCCTCCACCTATAGTCACTGCATGTCTTCCGAGAGGCACAGGAAAAGAAATAAGGGATCAACTCAATAGATGTCATTCTGCCATTACTTGATAGTCATATGCTTTGTATCTCATTAAACCAATGAGTTTCTTACATGCCCAGACTCCTCATGCTTCATTGCACCATATTTGTTCTTGTATGATGAAACAATCATCAACAAATACAGAATTTTGATATTCAAAGAACAAAAAAGAGGATCACATATGAAGCAATTAACTTGTTATGTAGTGTGTTTTTTTAAAGTATCCATACATTAAATTTGACAATACCTTTCATTTTACAAAAGAGCAGGCCCAGAGGTTAAATGATCTTCCCATGGTCATACGGCTAGTATATATCTAAGTCAGAATTCGAATCCAGGTTTTTGCATTATTATACAATGTTGCCTCTTGTTAAAACCCCATTGTTTGACCAAAGAGGACAATGGGGCCCTCAAGAGTAAAGCAACATGGCTAATAAGTAAGAGTCAGAATTGATTGACGGGGATGGTCTTTCAATCCCATAACTTTTCCACCACTAGAAAGTATTGAGAGAGCATCATGATATCACCCTGTAAATGACTGGAAATAGGAAGTGTGTGCTGGTGAACATACTCAGTTCCTGGGCCAAGGATACTGGAGACGGACAGAGTTGCTACTGAACCATCGTAGCAACTGTCTCCAGGTCTCAGTGGTGGTCAGGAGATAATAAGTACTCTTCAGGGACAAGTCATCATTGGAAAGACCACAGCAGCCAAGTGGGAGCTCTCGGTGACTCGTTTCCTTCTAGGTAATGTGTTCCCAAGCGATGTGTCACTTCTGTGCGAGTCTTCTAGGGTAGACTTGCCGTTTTGGGGGCAAAGAGGAGTATAGGATTGCTTTAATGACCAAATTCTTCTCCCATTCTCTGACTCAGAAGTGGCTTTTGGAAACTGGAAAGAGTCACTTTGAGGTCCCAGCTGGGAGCCTGCCAGCCAGATCCAGCTGGACTGACTTAAGGGCTTTAGTTCTGAGGACTGTAATTGGTCTGGCTGCCTGTGTGTTTGTGGCTGCAGTTCTGGGCATGGCTTTCAGTGATGATCGACATTGACCGAGATTGTGCACCCAAAGAAGATGCTAATGAGGTCAGTAGAGAACGTAAAGTTGATGGGATCCCTGCTCTTAAGGGTTTTACAATTTAGGTGTAAAAAGACAAAGCAGAGAGCCAAAACTAAAGTCAATGTGCTTTAGAATCAACTAACTTTGATTGAACACCTCCAATGTTGGAGGCACTACCTCCACAGTGGAGAACTGGCACTACAAAAAGAGATTAGCTTGGCTGGAGATTTTGCATGAGATAAGTCATTGGTTGATGGTTTGGGCTGCTTAGTGATGTTATCCTTGTCAACCTTGCCACCATCTTTGGATCGCTGCCCTGACCTCCCTTCTATTTCTTTCTGGCCCTCTGGTGAACTCTTGGCTTCCCTTCCCTTCCCTTCCCTTCCCTTCCCATCCCTTCCCTTCCCTTCCCTTCCCTTCCCTTCCCTTCCCTTCCCTTCCCTTCCCTTCCCTTCCCTTCCCTTCCCTTCCCTTCCCTTCCCTTCCCTTGCCTTCCCTTCCCTTGCCTTCCCTTCCCTTGCCTTCCCTTCCCTTGCCTTCCCTTCCCTTCCTATATGGAATATCTCCATATGGAATATGATGCGTTCCATACTTCAGAGGTGTCTTTCCCTCCTGTCCTCAATTACTGCAGCTTCTCGGCCCCTTTTTTTCAGATGGGACAGGAAGTTGACACCAAATCAGTCAATCAGTCAACAAGCATTTATTACGTGCCTAACAAAGGATCAGGCGCTGTACTAAGTTCTGGGTACACAGAGAAAGTTAAAAAAAACCCCAATCAAATAAACAAAAAACTAAAAATAGTCTCTGCCTTCAAGGCTATAGAAGGGGAATTAAAATACCAAAATAACAATTTGACAAAGTTTACTGTCAGGTGTAAGAGTGACACAAAAGGCTATTGGGGTTCTGAGGAGGAAGAACCAATTTCTGACTAGTAGAAGCAGGGATGGCTCTTTGGTGGAGATGATATTGGAGCTGGGCCTTGAAGGATGGGCAGATTTCAACAAGAAAAAGACTGGGTGTGGTGAAGAGGGAAGGCATTTCAGGAAGAGAGTAGAATATGAACAAAGACAGGGTATCAGTCATGTTTATATGCTCGGGGTCCAAATAAATTATTTTAGGATTAGTGTGTTTTTAATTTTTTTTTAACTTTTGCTAGATCTTTGTCCAAACTAACGTACATTTACCCCTTTAACTTGAAGCTGTTAAGACTCCAGTGTTTGTCTAGTACCCTAGAGCCTGTGTCATTGGGGTGCTTGATGCTCCTATGGTTGTTAGGGAGAAGATAGGATCACTGAAATATGGTGACTGTAATAATATTTCCTCTTGAATTTAAGGGTCTCCAATGAAGTTTCTTTCACCTGCCTATTTGATTGTTCATTGTGGTTCTGTTCATGGTGAATTTAGGCCATTTTTTATTCTCTTGGGACAGAAACCTACTTCTTCTGGTTTCAGGTCTTCCTTGGGAAGTAGTCCCTCTTGGTGACTAAGTCTGGATTATGGGCAGACTACATCAAACGTCTTACATTATATGACATGATAATGGTGAAGTTAGTTCAAGGCCTCATGCTTTAATTGTTGAAGTATCTTCCTGACTTACTTCCTTGCCTCTATTCCCTTCTCCTTCCAATCTATTGCTGCCAGATGAAGCCTGTTCCATAGGCCTGATCATGTCAGCCCATTGCTCAAAAAATTTTCAAAGGCTCCCATTACCTACCAGATAAAGTTCAGGCTGCTCACTCTGGTACTTAAAGCTCTATATAACCTGTTATGAGACTACCTTTTCCACATTATCTTCCATTATTCATCGTTATGTAACTATGGAGCATCCATTGTATGTATGTACTGCTTGCCACCTCACATGGATTCCATTGTTCAAAGAATGCTTTATGTCAGTAAGGCTCTCCGCCAACCATCCCTGCCCCTTGGTATTCTAGCCATTGCCCTTCAAGGCCACACTCAAATGCCACCTCTTTCATGATGTCTCCTCTGATGCTTTCAACTGAAAGCAGTATCTCCTTCATTTGATCTCAAAGCACTTTGTACTCCTACACATTTCCATTTAAATTTGTAGTTGACCTATTTGTGTGCATTTGTCACCCTTCCTAGATTGAAAACCAGCTAGTTATCTATGTCTATAACTACAAACTAGCTGGAGGCTTTGCACGTAGTGGGCAACTAATAAGTGAGTCATGAATTGCACTGAGTTGGAGAAAGGCCTCATATGTCAGCTCCATTGGGTGAGGATGACTTACTGCCTTACAGTATTTTGAACTAGCAAAACTGAATTGTATTTCTTCCACTCTGTCTAGGGAGTCATTTATAAAGCCCTTTTTCAGGGCTTGTTTCTACTGCTGTGAAGTTAGTGGTGCAGTGATTACCGCTTCCTGCTATAACTCGTCCCTTCTCTAGGACTGTTCGGTAATCAAGGAGCAATCACGTCTGGCCAAGATGTGCACAGGGAGGCTTGGAGCTGGGCCAGTCTCCTCATGTTAGGTTTCTTTTTAGCCAGGAGATAGTCTTCAGTGGGTCATGAAAATTTGGCCCCAAACCTTCTTTCTGGTCCCTATTTAGATTTAGTTGACAGATTGTGAATGAAGAGGAGAAAAAAAAAACAGGTGTTAGGAGGTGGTGGTGGTGTTGAGGGCTCCTGGGGAGAAGGCGGCGATGTAGCAGCATCTGGAGAGAAGGGAAGAGCATTGAAAGTTTTGATTGTTGTCCTGTTTTCTCCTTCTGTCCATCCATTTTCTTTAGGGACATTAGGGGCCATGCTATGGGAAAAGGTCTTGTAAATGATGAAGGACTAAAACTGCTGAAATGCACCCAAAGAGGAGTGTAGAGGTCCAATCCAAGGCCTCATTTGACATTTGTCATTTGATAATTGAAGGACTAAAGAGAACTGTTACCTGACTTCATAGTGACAGAGTGATAAAGATAGGCCAGGTTTTTCTGATAGCAACCTTTTATGTATCTTTGTCATACCTCTATATGTACTGCTGTCTCCCTCTTTAAAAGGGAAGCTTGGTGAGGGTAGCTCCTGCTTCGCTTTTGTCCTTGGGTCTCTAGCCGTTAGCACAGTGTCTGGCACGTGGCAGGTGATTAATAAACACTTGTTGAATGATTAATGATAATAATAGCTAAGAGCTAACATTTCTATTGCACTTTAAGGTTTGCAAAGTGCATTTTTATGTATCATCTCATTTGATTTTCAAAACAACTCTGGGAGGTGGGTGCTGTCCCCCATTTTGCAGTTAAGGATATTGAGCCTCAAAAAGGTTAACCAACTTGCCTAGAAAAACACAGCTAATAAGTGACTGAGTCAGGTGCCTCGGACAAGTTGTGTGATTTGAATGGGAAACTAAAAGGATAGTGTGTGTGTGCGTGTGTGTGTGCATGTCTTGTTTGAAAGTGATGCTGTTGAGGGTGCTATTATTCACTTGGATAGCTATAAAGGAAAAAGAGCTGTGCCACCACATGTGACCTATTAGCTTTCATTTCTTTTTTTTATTCCCCCCATTATATGTAAAAATAATTTTAACAGTTTTTTAAAATTTTGAATTCTAAATTCTCTCCCCCACATGTAAAAATAATTTTAAACATTTAAAAAATTTGAATTTTAAATTCTCTCCCCCCATCCATTCCTAGCCCCTTATTGGGAAGGCAGGCAATTTGATATAGGTTATACACATGCAGTCATACAAAACATTTCCATATTAGTCACGCTGCAAAAAAAGCCACAGATTCCTGTCCCTGTGCCGCTCCCCCCCAACAAAACACCACTAAGAAAAATAAAGTTTTAAAAAGGTATGCGTTGATCTGCACTCAGATTCCATTAGTTCTTTCTCTGGAGGTGGATAGCATTTTTCATCATGAATCCTTTGGAATTGTCTTAGATCACTATATTGCTAAGAATAGCTAAGTCATTCACAGTTGATCATTTTATAATATTGTTGTTACTGTGTACAATGTTCCCCTGGTTCTGCTCACTTCAGTTTGTATCCATTCATGTAAGTCTTCCTAGGTTTTTTAACCCCTCCCCCCACCATTTCTTATAGCACAAAAGTACTTCATCACAGTCATACATCATAACTTGTTTAGCCATAATTGATGGGTATCCCCTCAGTTTCCAATTCTTTGCCACCACAAAAAGAGCTGCTACAAATATTTTTGTACAAATAGGTCCTTTTCCTTTTGTTTTGATCTCTTGGGAATACAGTTTTGTGGCCCCTTTGGGTACAGTTCCAAGTTGCCCTCCAGAATGGGTGGATCACTTCACAACTTCACCAACAGTGCATTAATTAGATTTCATTTCTAAACCATTTCTTTCCTTTGGTTGATAGGTATAGCTGTTCTTTGAGTGCTTTAATAAGGCAAGTGCTCCTAGATGCTTTGATCTAGCAAGGGAAGAACATAGGGCCATCCTTGGCTCAGCCCTAAACACTCCTGTCCTTCATAACCTCTCAGTCTTTGTCAGTTTGGTCAGACCCCTGTGCAAGTCCTTGAAGCAGGGGCCTCCCATGTACTTAGAAAATGGAATGTTAGAGGTAAAAGGTACCTTAGAAGCCAACTAGTCCAATGCCCTCACTTTTCAGATGAGGGAACAGAGGGTGCTGACTTTTCCCCCTGAACTAAATGAATGATATATGTATGTTTAATTAAAATGAGATTGTAAACCTGTTAAAGTTGCTTTCCTTAGAAAAGCAGATCAAAGAACTCGTGCTAGAAGCCCTCCTGTGTGCTAGTGTTATTGGTTTTATGCCACCACAGTAGTTGTAAGAAGCATTGTTGCTACAGGCCTTGGGAACTTGTGACTTGCCCAAGATCACATGAAAAGAAAGTTACATGCTTGAAAATTGCAGGGATGTCCATTGACTCCAAGTTCAGTGTTTCTCTATGTCAAAGGGCTGTGGGAAATTTTGAAGTCAATAAAATTTTAAGAAGCTGATCAGTTCTTTAAATATATTAGCAAGGTTGTTTGCTTTCATTACAATTTTTCTAAGACAATTCAAATATCCCAATGTTTTTATGCCTACTTGTTTATTGTAATTTGTATTGATGTATGTGTAGGTATCTTCCTCCCTATTAGAATCTAAGGACCTTTGAGAACAGAGGCTGTTTTTGCTTTTTCTTTGTATTCCCAGTGCTAAGCACAATGCTTGGCATATAGTAGGTGCTAAGTCATTCAATCAATAAACATTTATTAAGTGCTTGCTATGTGCCCAGTACTGTGCTCAGCACTGAGGGAACAAAGAAAGGTAGAAGATATGCCCTGCCCTCAGAGAGCTCACAGTCTATGGGGAAGACAACAGGTAAACAACTACATACAACCATTGGAAATAATCAACAAAGGGAAGGTACTAGAATTAAGGAAGATTGTGAAACATTTTCTTTAAAATGTGTCATTTTAGCTGGGACTTGAAGGAAGCCAGGAAGTAAGCTAAGGAGGGAGAGGATGGGAGACAGTCAGTGAAAATGTCTGGAATCAAGAGATAGAGTATCTTGTTTCAGGAACAGCAAGGAGGCCAGTGTCACTGGATCAAAGAGTATGTGTGTGTGTTGGTGTTGTAACAATCTTGTTAGCAGCTTCTGTGGGGGTGTGAGATCCACCAACAACCAGCACCCAGAAAGCTGCCAACACAGGTTCTTTGATCGCTTTACTAAGGAAAGTAACTTTAAGGGGTTAGCAATCTCAGTTTAACCAAACATATAAATATTCACAGTTCAGGGGGAAAAGATCAGCCCCTTGAACCTCAAAGCAAATACAAACAAATTACAAACATCAACAGACAGACCTTGTCTGATTCAAATCACAATACATAGTTACCAGTGTCAACGTCTGGGTTGCAAAGCTGGGGGGCAGTTTGCAGCTTGCTCAGAGTCTCAACACTCCTTCCATGAGTGCGCCCCCAAAATCAAATGCCAAGCTGTCCTCAATTACATCCTGTTCAGAACCCTGACGGCTCTGACCTCACCCAGGCTGGGTGTGGGATAGTTCCCCATCCCCAGTATCACATCATATACAAATCAATGACTCCCAACTGTCTCTGTGCTGAGAAATAACCAAAACAAAAAGATCCTACTTTATCTGCTCCATTCAAACAAAGGCCAGAATCATTAAAGGCACTTAGGAGAAGAAAAGCAAAAAGTCCCACCTTAATTACTATTACAGTTGGGGGATGGAATATGATGCACAGAGACTGGAAAAGTAGGGAGGGGCTTTGAAGACCAAACAGAGGATTTTATACTTGATTATGGAGGTGATAGGGAGCCACTGAAAGTTATTGAGTAGGGGGACAGGAGAGTAGAGGACAGACTGGAGTGGAGAGAGATGGGTAGCAAGAAACCAACCAACATGCTGTTGCAGTAGTCCAGAATGGAGCCCATATCAGAGTGTTGACAATGTCAGAGGACAGAAGGGGGCATACGCAAGAGATATTATGAAGGTAGAATTAACAAGTGTTCGCAAAATATTCTGTATGGGATGGGGAAGTGCGAGAAAGAGTGAACAGTCAGGGATAACATTTAGGTTATAAGTATGGGTGACTAAGAGTCTTGTAGTACACCTTAACAGTGATAGTTTTGTTTCTTCATTGCCTATTTTTATTCTTTCGATTTTTTTCTTGTCTTATTGCTATAGCTAACATTTCTAGTACAATATTGAATAATAGGCATGCTAATGGACATCCTTGCTTTACCCCTGATTTTATTAGGAAGGCTTCAAGTTTATCCCCATTATAGATAATTCTTGCTCTTGGTTTTAGGTGGTGACTAGTTATCATTTTAAGAAAGGCTCCTTTTATTCCTTTGCATTCTAGGGTTTTTCATAGGAATAGATGTTGAATTTTTTCAAAAGCTATTTACGGATCTATTGAGATAATCGTATGATTTTTGTGTTTTTTGGTATTGATATGGTTAATTATACTCATAGTTTTCCCAATATTGACCCAGCCCTGCATTCCTGGTATAAATCCTACCTGGTCATAGTGTATGCTATTTGTGATATATTGCTATAATCTCCTTTCTAGTATTTTATTTAAAAATTTTTGCATCAATATCCATTAGGGAAATTGGTCTATAATTTGCTTTCTCTGTTTTTTTCTTTCTCTAGCTTGGGTATCAAAACCATATTTATGTCAGAAGAAATTTGGTAGGACTCCTTCTTTGCCTATTTTTTCCAAATAGTTTATATAGTATTGAAATTACTTGTTCTTTAAGTGTTTTGTAGAATTCGTATTTTCTTCTATTTTTCATTTTTTAAATGTGTTTTTATTGTTTCTTGATATTTCATGGAGCCCTTCCACTTACCCCATTCTACTTTTTAAGGAATTATTTTCTTCACTGAGCTTTTGTACCTTTTTCTATTTTGCCAGTTCTGCTTTTTAAGAAGCTCTTTTCTTCAGTGAATTTTCCCCTCTCTTACCATTTGGCCAATTTTATTTTTAAGGTGTTATTTTCTACGATATATTTTTGTGCCTCTTTTACCAAACTGTCAATTGTCTTTTCCTAATTTTCTTGCTTCACTTTCATTTTTCCTCCAATTTTTTTAACCACTCTCTTTCTTTAATTCTTCCAGGAATTCTTGTTGAGCTTCTGTCAAATTTGCATTTTTATGTTGTTGGCTTCTTCTGAGTTTGTGTCTTAATATTCCCTGCCACCATGGTAGAGTTTTATGGTCAGGTTCTTTTTTTGTTGTTTGCTCATTTTCCCTGACTCTTTCTTGCCTTTGAGCTCTATGTAAAAATTGGACTCTGCTTTTGACTTTTTCACACTGCTCTCTTCAGAGTTAGTTATGGGGGTCTATAAGCTCTCAGTGCTTCCAGTGAGAGGTATGGTCATTGTTCTCTTTGTCTGTGCTTTGGTCTTTACCTATGAAGGGCCCCTGTTTCCCTGGAGCCACAAATGCTAGAATTCCTCTCTGCCTTATAACTGCAACCAGGGTCCCTCCTCCCTTTCTGCTCTGGAACTGTGACCTGGAACAGTGCCACAGGGCCATGTAGTTGCCAAACAGTGCTTGGTCCTATGCCCAATGTCAGGTCAAGGTTTCCTGTAATCTCTTTCTAACCATTTTTTTAAATTTAGGTTGTGTCATCATTTTTTGAGTGGCTTTGCCTACTCAATGTCAATTAATATTTCTGTAATTGTTTAGATCTGTCCTTATTTGTGTGAAGTGGGTATTGTAATTGTACCAATTTACTTTCTGTGTGCATCTTGGCAGGTAGACTTCAAAGTATTTTATATAGTCTTCAGTTATTTTAAATGTAATTTCTCTTCCTATCTCTTCCTGCTGGGTTTTGTTGGTAATATATAGAAATGTTGTTGATTTATGTGGGTTTATTTTATGTGATTCTTTTTTGGCTGGGCCACTAATTCTTAGTTTGAATGTCCCCATACTCTCCATTCTACTCAGCTCTGGGCTTCTTTCCTCTGCACCAACATACACACATTTGTATACCCCACCTCCCAGACCTCTCAGACCAGCTTTCTTCTCTCTAGTTCAATCAACTGAAAGGAAAAAAAGGAAGGTGGAAGTTCTATTACCAATATCTGAGGTGGCTATCCAATAGTCCTTTATATTTATATTACAACTCTCTGCTATAGCAGCTGTCCTGGCTGGCAAAAAAAAATGCAACAAGCAGGATCATTTTCTCTGTAGTTTATGGACTAGGGAACAGTCCAGAGTTGTTGGAATTTGAGTTACTGTTAGGCTATTGAGCCAATCCCTACATTTCATAGTCTAGTAATTTGATCTGCAGCTCCCTTGAAGTATATTTGCAAAAAAGCTCTCTCCCTTCCTCTCTCTCTCTCTCTCTCTCTCTCTCTCTCTCTCTCTCTCTCTCTCTCTCTCTCTCTCTCACTCTCTCTCTCATTCTCTCACTCTCTCTCTCATTCTCTCTCTCTTTCTCTCTCTCTCTCTCTCTCTCTCTCTCTCTCTCTCTCTCTCTCTCCCTTTCTCTCCTTTCCTTCCTCTCTCTCTCTCTCTATCTGTATGTCTATCCTTCTGTGTGTTGGTACCTTTTTGATGAAGCACTAAGTAGGCTTTTAAGAAGACCCACCTTATCTCTGACAGAAAAAGAAAATTAGGACTAAGTTCCATGGAAAAACATTCCATAATGTCCTCCTGAAGGCTTTATATCATTTCCTTAAGTTATATGGAAGACAGACATGACACAGAAAGAAAAAAAAAATCTCCTTCTCTCAAGAAGTAGATGCTTTAAGTTTGCGTAGAAGGACAAACGTTTAAGCCTAGACCAGATGTAGCTTGAACTCTGCTTTGCCTTAGAAAACACACCAGGGGCAGCTAGGTGGCACAGTGAGTCCTGGAGTCAGGAGGACCTGGAGTCAGGAGGACCTGAGTTCAACCAGCCTGGGACACTTGACACACTTAATAGCTGTGTGACCTTGGGCAAGTCACTTAACCCCAATTGCCCTGCCTTCCCCCCTCCAAAAACACCCTCCAAAAACCACACCAACATTCAAAGGTAAAAGCATCATCTAAAGGCAGAACAGTTGAGTGGGGTGAATGCTGGATCTACTGTTAGATTTGCATCCTGTCTTTGCCACTTGGGTGCTATCGGGCAAGTCACTTGTCACTTTCCTTTTTTAGGCCTCAGTTACCTCATCTGAAAATTTAAGGAGTCAGACTAGATAGCTTCTAAGGTCCCTTTCAGCTCTAAATCTGTGATCCTGACATTCTTTTTCCTTTTTTAAGAGTATGGATTCAACATCTCCCAATAATGATCTCCATTCCTCCTCTCCCCCACCCCCAAGAGTCCTTTGAATCAAACCAGCATCTATGAAAGCAATTTATAATTATACAGAATTAGAATTAGACAAGCAACATGGTAAATTTCAAAAAAGATGAAAGTAAAAAATGAAAACTCGTGTGCCTGCCTGGGCTTGGTGGCGCATACCTGTAATCCATCCTACCAGAGCAACTGAGGATGGCAGATCTCTTGAGCTTAGGAGTTTTGAGCTGTAGCGGGCTAAGTTGATCAGCTGTCCCTCACTAAGCCCAGTATTAATATGGGGATGGGAACTGGGGAACCAGGTTGTCTAAGGAAGGGCTTCTGGTCTCTGTTGAAAATGGAATAGGTCAGACCTCCCCTCTTGATCAATAGAGGGATCAGATTGTTGAGCAGACCCTGTACTTCATGCCTGCATGACCCAGGGAGAACTAGTCTCAAATTAAAAAAAATGCCTGTCCTCATACTGCTGGAGAAGTTAGTGCTCTTAGAGAAGGAGCAGCAATAGAATGAATTCTCCTTGGTTGTTTTGTTGTTTTTTTGTTGCCATTGCTTGCTGTGTTTTGTTTTTGCTCAGCATGAGGGCAGAGGATGTTCGTATTGCCAGTGTTAGGACATATACATGCAAGACGCCAGAGACATTTTGAGCAGGTTCAGCAAGAGAAGCTGTTACCATGTTTATCCCTCCACTGAAATATAAATTGTGGTGAGCAAAGGCAGGATTTTTAATGATGCTATCCATTCATGCCCATGCACCAGGTAGCCTGTCTCTAGCTGTGTCACATTATATCTAGATGTTTTGGTGTTCAGGTTTGGCAGCCCAGGACCTCCACAGTGAAAGTGTGGTTCCTTCAATTTTTCAACGATTCCTTACAAAACAGATAAAAGTTAAACAGATAATAGGAATAGAAAGGAGAGTTCAAAATGTGCATTTCTGGATGGAAAGACACTGTCAAACACTACAACTCTTTTTATGTGAGAGAAGGTAGCACCAACACAACCCCTTACCAGTGTGTCTATTTCTGAAAGGTACATCAGAATTTGAATAGCAAATTAATTTTATAATTTAGAGGTCTTTATGTTCAAATCCTTGGCATGACATTCTTTTACAAAAAATTTGATGGAAGGCTGGCTTACCACTGTGTGGGTAAATGCTTTATATGCTGCAAAATGACCCTAAGTGTGAAGATCTTAGCTTGTTATGAATTACAATGCATTTCAGAGAACAGCCACATAAATTGGAACAGGCAATAGTGTTGCAGTTGAGATGGGTGTGTTTGGGGAAGGTGGAACTTGTGGAAAGAAAGGAAGAAAGGAAATAAGCATTTCTTCAGGGTCTTCTATATACAAGGTGCTGTACTAAGGGCTTTGCAAACATTATCTCATTTGATTCTCACAACTCTGGGATATAGGTGGTATTGTTATCCGCATTCTATAGTTGAAGAAACTGAGACAGATAGAGGTTAAGTGATGTGCCCAGGTCTGAGACTGAATTTTAACTCAGTTAAAAATTAACTGAATTTTAACTTCCTGACTCCAAGCTCAGTTCTCTATTCACTGTGCTACCTTGCTGCCTCTAGAGAGATAGAGAGAGGACCTATGTGAAGGAGAGGGAGAAGGCTGATTGGCTGACTGGCAGCACCTCATGGGGCTGTGGTACCTTACTTTGTTCTCTAGATCCTTAGCTTTGCAGCATTAGGAATTTGATTTAAGGGTGACTAGACTTCTGTTGGCTCATACAAACTAACCTCATTTATGAAAGCCCAGTTTATAATCTAGAATGCCTGTTTATTTATTTACATTGTAGAGATTTAACTTTCAAGTGACTGGAATATTCAAGTGGACATTACCTTCTCCTTCTTGAAGGTACCTGAAAAAGTGATCTATTCAGGAGAAGGTAGTTTGTTGAGCATGAAATCAGAGCTAAGAGAGCAGGGCACTCTTGTTAGATCTGTCACCCAGCCTGTCATAGAGCCAGGAACATCATCTCTCTTCCAGTACAGAGTATGCCTTTCTAATGATTGTAAAGCCCATCCCTCTCTCCCCTGGGTAGTAAGGAATGAACAAATGACAGCTCCTGGCTAGCCCCTTCTCCTTTTCCAATATTCTTTCATGAGTCACCACAAAGTTCTGTCATGACGACACCTCCTCATGACAACTGTATTACAGTTTCCAAGATTAACAGTTTATCCTCCATTAGCAATGTTTCCAAAAGCTGGTTTTGTTTTTAGGGAGACACTCTTAGGTCTCTAGTGCAGTTGTGAGAAGCAACTTAGTCCTAGCATGATTGTGTTTACAAATGTTCTTTTCAGGTGAATGGAGGGAAAGCTCTCTTTGGCCAGGGGCTAACACATCCATTCTATGTCGAATATTATGAACTTCCATTTTAGAGTCTAACCTTCTTTGACTTCAAAATTTTAGCCTATAATTAATTGTTTTTGGAGCCTATAGCTTTTTTATGCATTTACTGCCATCAGAAATTTACATTTACGGATTGTCAAAATGAGGGAGAGTTAGATTTGTTGGAGCAAGAATGAGGCATGTATTATCCTAGCAATATTTCTGCCCCAACTTCAGGACCCGCGTAAAAACTTGGAAAACCTCATGCATTTTTAATTAGCTTGTATTTTGTTGTATTTCAAACTATACTTCTAACCTCTCTAGAAAAGAAATCGATCTATTAGATAGATAATCAAGAAATCAAACCAATTAAAACATGTTGGGTCCAGTAGCTATATATGATGCAAACTTAGAGATTTGGGGGTTGGCCTAGACTCATGACTTCTTAAGTATGGAGGAACTCTTAGTGTAGAAAATTCTCCTATTGCTTTAGACCAGGGACCTCTCTGTAACATAAGATCTGGTACTGCTAGACCCCCTTCTTCAAATATTTTTGCATTCATTCCCTTGCTATTCTTGACCTTTTGTTTCTCCCAGTGAACTTTATCATTATTTTCTCTTTGAAAAGTTATTATTGTCTCTTGAGAATTGCCTGGAGCACAGAGAGGCTAAGGGATTTGCCCAGGATCACAGCCAGTATGTAACCAAGGCAGAACTTGAACCCAGATCTTTCTGATTCTGAGGCAGAGTATCTAACAACTATGATGTGTTACTTTCTTATTAGTATGATAGGCTGAGAGGTGGAAGTCACCTCAGAGTCCAATTAGTCCAATCCTTGCATTTTATAGATGAGAAAACTGAGGTCTAGGGAAGTTGTGACTATCAAAGTTGTAGTTAAAATAATTGTAAGGGGATAAGAATAAAGAATACACCCTGATAGAGTAAGTACCATTTTACTTTTGTAGGACAACATTCCCCAGGAAACCTTGCTTGTTAGTCTTATTAACTTATGGCCTGGGGAATTCTTCAACCTAGGGTCATCCAGAAAAATCCTCCAGGGCAGGGTCCATTGGTTGCTATTTTTGTGCTCCTGCTAAGATAGCAAGGACAAATTGCTTGTCTCCTCAAGAGCTCAGAGGACACTTAGACAAACTGTTGGAAACTTTAGAAACATGTTCAAAAGGGGAACCTCTGGTGTCCCTGTGGAAGAGGGCCAAAGACCAAAAATGTTCATCCATCTGGTAAATCAATCCACAAATATTTATTGAGTGCCAACTAAGGTAAAGATCTGGATCCAAAGTTGCTAGTTAGAAAGAGATTTCATCAGCAGAAATGACCCCATCCATACCTACCGGAAAGAACATAAGCATATACACAATAGCAAATTTGTAACAGCCATTGTCTCTAGGAAATGAAAACATCACTGTACCATGCCCATTTGCAGCTCACTGGGGGAGGGTGTGTCTGCTAACCCAGAACATAGCCTTCAGGAATTGGGTAATTAAGTGACAATGATCGCTTCAGCTGTAGTTCAAGGAGAGGTAATAACACTGATACAGGAAATGGAAAAAAGAAGAGAAAAGAGAAAGAAAAATAAGAAACCATAAAAGAAGTTTAGCACACGGTTTTCTGTTATATATTATAGCCCAGGGTGTATATAGTTTACTGTAGGGAAATAGCAGGGGTTGGTGAGAAGGCTGTAAGCTTTTTGTATATTTCATCTTTTTAAAGTACAATGGAATGGCAATCAGCCATTCAGTCAACAAGCAACTTTTAAGCAATGCTATAGTTGGATATTCTGCTAGCAAAGGGGGTATACAAAGAATACATGGAGCAATCCTTGACCACTAGAAGCTTGCATTTAAACTGGGATAGGATGATAGTAATGTTTGATAGCTTTGTGCTTCAGATTTAAATTTTTGCAGGAAAAAAAGAAATTAAATCTAATTTCTACCCCCAAAGACTCTCCATGTCAGCATTTTATAAAGCAAAGGTTGGCAGACTCTACAACATCAACAAGGGAACATTTGAGTAGGTCACTGAGACTGGAATTATCATTTCATAATTTTTCTAGAATAAAATTGTTGCAATACAGCACATTCCCCTATCAGTAGACAGGAATCAATCAGTAATTCTCAAAGCCTCGCCTGTAGCTCTCCAAAGAAATTTTTTTTGTTGTGTTTGTCTCTGCCATGATGTCTAACTGTGAAGGTAACTAAGTTGGCTGAGGCAGCATCCTCAGTGCTTTCATTGTAGGAGTAATACGTGAATGGTATCCCTGAACCAATAGGGGTACTGTGCAGTGCCCAGAGCATGCTAAGTACTTATTAAAAGCTCATGGATTTGACTTGGCATTGGGAACTATAAATAATCAGCCAAGATGTTTCCTTCATTACCACTGTTTTGTCTAGGAGATATCTAGTCTTCAGCTGTTTGAGTTGTTTTCTAGTGCTAGCGTTTCAAGCCTTGGAATTCCCTGACAAGAATTTTGAGATTACTAATTTTCGGTTGGTCCACCCACCAGTACAACCTGAGCCTGAAAAAGGATCCCTTGTACAAAATACCTGGCATGTATCATCCACCCTTCGTTTAAAGATATCAAGTGAAGGGGATCCAATTTCCTCTTGCATCAGCCCTGCATTCTTATTGGACACCTGACTAGCTGCCTTTCTCAGAGTGGTCTTTATTTATTTACTAATTACTAAGCACCTATTACATGCTAGGCATTATGCTAAGTACCAGGGGTACAAAGAAAGGCAAAAGATGGTCCCTGCTCTCAAGGAGCTCACAGTGTAATGGGGGAAGAGAATGAAAACAGCTATGAACAAACAGGGGTAGCTAAGTGGCTGGGCATGAAGTCAGGAAGACCTGAGCAAGTTTGGCCTCAGGCACTTGCTAGCTGTGTGACCCTGGGCAAGTCACTTAACCTCTACTTGCCTTAATTCACTGGAGAACTATCTTCATCAAGAAAGACTCATGGATAGCATTGGCATGCTATGGTCCATGGAGTCACAAAGAGTCAGGCATGACTGAAAAACAACATCAACAGCGTATAAACTATATATATAAAAATATATATATATATATGTGTGTGTGTGTGTGTATAGTTATATATGTATATGTATATATGTATGTATATTTATATATGTACACACACATATATGTATATACACACATGTATATATGTATTTATATCTATATAATATATATATGTGTATATATCTTCTCAATTCTTCAGACCAAAGAATCCCTCAAATTCAGCTTTTTACATGAGCTCCTAAATCTCTCTGTCTGGATAAGAATCCACTCATCTGTTCCCAGAGCAAATATAGAGACTTGTTGTACCTGAGGCCAAACATCAGAGGGAAATGGAAAAATATATCAATCAGACATATGTTTGCAAAATATGTTTGTCATTCTATAGTCAAAACACAGACATTAAAATCTTAATTTCCCAGGTTTCATCAACCTTGGGTGGTAGTGGCTGTTATTGTCCGCATTTTATAGTAGAGAAAGCTGAAGCAGACAAAGGTTAAGTGACTTTCCCAGGGTCACACGGCTGGTCAGTGTCTGAGGCCAGACTTAAACTCAGGTCTTGTATCAAAGGTTGGGGCAGTGGAAAGAGTGCTGGGCCTGAAGTTAGAAAGACTCATCTTTTTGAGTTCAAATCTGGCCTCGGACACTTAGTAGCTGTGTGACCCTGGGCAAGTCACCTAACCCTGTTTGCCTCAGTTCCTCATTGGTAAAATGAGCTGGAGAAGGAAATGGAAAACCACTCTAGAATCTTAGATCTGGACATGACTGAAAACAACTGAATGACAACTAGTATCAAATAGTTTTGATGATTACTGTTTCATAAGCTAGCTTGAGGTCTGAAAGTGCTCTCTTTCTTTGATTCCTTTGTAAGACGTTCTAAGCTTTTTTGCATAAATTATACAGAAAGAAATAAAAATATTCTTATTCCTTTAAGTCACATGCTTCCTAGCTATGTTAACCTGAGCAAGACATTTCATCTCTGTCTGCCTCAGCTTCTTCAGTCATGAAATGGGGATAGGATTGCTTTTGGGGGCAGAGCCAAGACGGGGGAGTAAAAGCAGGGACCTGCTTGAGCTCTCCCCCAAACACCTCCAAATACCTGTAAAAATGACTCTAAACAAATTCGAGAGCAGCAGAACCCACAAAATGACAGAGTGAAACAAATTTCCAGCCCAAGACAACCTGGAAGGTCGACAGGAAAGGTTGTCGCACTGGGCTGGGGGAGGAGCGCGGGACCAACACTGGCCTCATGGGCACAGACTGGGCCCAAGCAAACCTGGCAACTGGTGGTTTCCAAATTTTTCAACCCACAAAAGCTGAAGACAACTTAGAAGGGCAGTAGGAAAGGTTTGTTGGGACCCGGGGGAGAGAGGACTGTGGTCCGTCCCCAGCACCAGGTTGGTGGAGGTGGTGGCAGCCACAGCAGTGGCTGCTTCCAGAGCTCTTGGCTAAGAGACAGTGGGGAGCTGTTGATTGCAGAGGGATTGCAGGGATCTCTTTGCTGGCACTGAGGCAGGATTCTTCTGCTTTGTTTATGCTTGGATCTGGGTCACAGTCCTGGGTGGCAGTCCTGGGGTGAGGAAGAGTGCTGGAGTGGCAGAGCTCGTGGCAGTTGTGGAGAGGTAATCCTCCTCATAGTTCCAAGGTAGAAAAGAGTGCTTGTTGTCACTCACAGACCAGAGCACAGGCCAGGGCAGGAGTAAACCCTTCTCTTTAAGATCATACCACCTTGGAAGAACTGAAAATTTACAGGTGTCTAGAAGTATCTCTCAAAACAGCTGCACAAAACCCCTGAAGCTTGGGAGAGTACACCCTCCACACTCACTGGAAACAGAGTCCTGCCTTAACAAAAAATTAACAAATCAAGTAATTGGCCAGGAAAAATGAGCAAACAGCTTTAAAAAACCTCAAACTATAGAATCTTACTTTGGTAGCAAAGAAGATAAAAACATGCAGCCAGAAGAGGACAACAAAGTCAAAACTACTATATCAAAAGCCTCCCAGAAAATGCAAATTGGTCTCAGGCCATGGAAAAAGCTCAAAAGGATTTGAAAATCAAATAAGAGAAGTAGAGGAAAAATTGGGAAGAAAAATGAGAGTGATGCAAGAAAATCATGAAAAACAAGTCAATAGTTTGTTAAAGGAGACCCAAAAATATGCTGAAGAAAATAACACTTAATAAAAAGACTAACCCAAATGGCAAAAGAACTCCAAAAAGCCAATGAGGAAAAGGATGCCTCAAAAAGCAGAATTGGCCAAATGGAAAAGGAGGTCCAAAAGATCACTGAAGAAAATAATTCCCTAAAAATTAGAATGGAGCAAATGAAAGCTAATGACTGTATGAGAAATCAAGAAATTATAAAACAGAACCAAAAGAATGAAAAAAAATCGAAGACAATGTGAAATATCTCATTGGAAAAACAACTGACTTAAAAAATAGATCCAGGAGAGATAAGTTAAAAATTATTGGACTACCTGAAAGCCATGATAAAAAAAAGAGCATTGACATCATCTTTCAAAAATTATCAAGGAAAACCGCCCTGATATTCTAGAGCCAGAGGGTAAAATAGAAATTGAAAGAATCCACCAACTACTTCCTGAAAGAGATCCCCAAAGGAAACCCCTAGGAATATTGTAGCCAAATTCCAGAGTTCCCAGGTCAAAGAGAAAATATTGCAAGCAGCCAGAAAGAAACAATTTGAGTATTGTGGAAATACAATCAGGATAATACAAGATTTAGCAGTTTCTATATTGAGGGATCAGATGACTTCAAATATGATATTCCAGAGGTCAAAGGAGCTAGGATTAAAACCAAGAATCACCTAAGCTGAGTAAAATTCTTCAGGGCGGGGAAAGGACATTCAACGAAATAGAAGACTTTCAAGCATTCTTGATGAAAAGATCAGAACTGAATAGAAAATTTGAATTTCAAATACAAGACTCAAGAGAAATGTCAAAAGGTAAACAGGAAAGAGAAATCAAAAGGGACTTATTAAAGTTGAACTGTTTATATTCCTACATGGAAAGATATTTGTAACTCATGAGCCCTTTCTCAGTATTAGGATAGTAGGAGGGAATATATATATATGCATATAGAATAGACACAGGGTGGGCACAGGGTGAGTTGAATACAAAGGAATGATGTCTAAAAATAAAATTAAGGGGTGAGAGAGGAATGTACTGGGAGGAGAAAGGGAGAAGTAGAATGGAGTAGATTATCTCACATTAAAAAAGCAAGAAAAAGCTTCCCCCCATGGAAAGGAAGAGGGGGGAGGTGAGAGGGAATGAGTGAACCTTACTCTCATTGGATTTGGCTTAAATAGGAAATAACATACACACTCAATTGGGTACAGAAATCTCTCTTACCCTACAGGAAAGTAGGCGGCAAGGGGTGGGAGGGTAATTGAAGAGAAGGCAGATTGGAGGAGAGGATAGTCAGAAGCAAACACTTTTGAAAAGGGACAGGGTCAAAAGAGAGAATAGAATAAATAGCGGGGTGGGATAGGATGGAGGGGAATATAGTTTAGTCTTTCACAACATGACTGTTTTGGAAGTATTTTGCATAATTACACATGTACTATATCGAATTGCTTGCCTTCTCAATGAGGGTGGGTGGGAGGGAAGAAGGGAGACAATTTGGAAAACAAAGTTTTAAAACGGAATGCTAAAAATTGTTTTTACATGCAAATGGGAAATAAGATATACTGGCAATGGGGTGTAGAAATCTATCTTGCCCTACAGGAAAATAGAAGGTAAGGGGATAAAAGAAGGTGGGGGTGATAGAAGGGAGGGCAGTCTGGGGAAAGAGGTAATCAGAATGCACACCATCTTGGGGTGGGAGGAGGGGAAAGATGGGGAGAAAATTTGGAACTCAAAATCTTGTAGAAGTAAATCTTGAAAACTAAAAATAGATTAATTAGCAACACCGAAAAAATTAAATGGAGGTAATAATTGTAATCATCTCACAAGGTTGTTATGAAATCAAATTGGATAATATTTATAAATCACTTAACACAGTGCCTAGTACATAGCAGGCATTTAACAAATGCTGCTCCTTTCTCTTATCCACTTGTTAGTTTGATCTGGTTAGCTCTAAATCTGTAAATTAATTTAAGTAGTATAGGAATTTTTGTTTTATTGGCTGGGTTCAATTAGTCTGGGTCATTAGCAAGGAATATCTCTCCAATTATGTCCTTTATTTCTACAGTCTTTTTGTTTTTTATTTTATTTTACCTATTTCTCCTAAAATTTCAAGATTTTCTCTTTGTTCTTATTTGCATTTGTTTAAATTACATTGTTTAATTAAATTAACAATTATTTGAATTTTTTTTTAGTTTAAAAATTTCACATTCATTTTGTTCTTTTTTCTATTTGTTTATGTCTGTTTTCAGAATATGTTTCTTTACGAGGAATGCTTTGACTGCATTTCAGAAATTTTGGCATGTCTCTATCATTTTTTGAATAGTTATTAACTGTTTCTATGATTTGTTTTTCATATACTCATTATTCATGATTCTATTATTAAGATTTCATTTATGTCTACAACTTTGGCTTGTGTTCACTGTATTATTTTTATTGCATCATGGTCTGTAAGGGATATGTTTAGTATTTTCTTTATTTATAATTTCCCTTTGCTCTAGCACATTCTATTTTTGTAAAGATGACCTTTGTGCAGAGGAATATGTATATCTTTAATGTTCCCATTACAACATTGGTACTATACTCTGAGAGTTTGTTCAGTTTTATATTTTCCTTTTTTGTCTTTCTTACATAGTTGTTCATCTCTGTAAAAGAAACATTAAAGTTTACTAGGTTATTGTGTTACTTTCTTTTGGTCATTCCGTTATCTTTTCCTTATGAATTTGGATGCTATGTTATTTGGTGCACATATGTTTGGTAGTAATAGCAGTTCACTGTCTATGATTTCACTAAGCATAACTCAACTTTCCCTCTTTATCTCTCCTGCCATCATGAATTTTTACTTGTGCTTTTCAATAGTATGATTAAAGGCATCTGTTTAAAAAATCAGGTATTTTTTTTCTACACTCTTGTTTTCATTTTATATATGCCTCTCCTTTTTTGATGTATTTCTAGAATATAGCTGTTTATTGGGTTTTGGTTTCTTGCCTATCCTTCCCACTTTCTTTCATTTGTTGGAATGTTAAATCCATTCACGTTTAACATGATGATTGCAAGATTGTGTTTCTACATTATTTATGGATTTTTATTGCATTTTTGAAAGTCATGCCATCTTTGCAATTAGTTTTATGTTATTATGATGTTATTTTGTTTCCACAGGCTCCTCTCTCCACTTTGTTTGCTTTCTATATCCTAAGTTCTTCGATTTATTTAAATTATTAATTTCTCTTTCATTCTTTTGATTCTTTATCTGCTTCTCTAGCTCTTCTGACTTTTCTATTACCCCTCCCTTTAAGTAAATGTTTCAAAATCCTACCTCTCCACTTCAACCTCTTTTGAAAGTAACATTCTATTGTCAGGGCCTTATTAAAGCTATTTTCCTTTGTTTCACACTCGTCATTTCTCTTTCTTTACACTTCAATTATATTTTCTGATTCATGGCCTCTATCTTATATCATTCTTTTTATTTCTGCTTGTGTCTTCTATGATGTTTAAACTGCCAAAGTGTCGAATTAAACTCCCACTTATACATCACTTCTATGTATTTACTTTGTAGATCTCATCCCATTCTTCCTATTTTCTGCTTGTCTCAGAAATACAGTTAATCCTCAACTTTTGTGGGGGTAACTTTCCTAGAAAATGGTGTGGGAGAAAAAACAGGAATGTGATACATTGAACCTATGGGAAATAGGGGTTAGGCTCCTATGACTACCACAGACTGTAATCTTTCACTAAAGATTGCTGAAAATACACTTTTCTGCATATAATTATTGAAAAAACACTAATCCTGATATATGTACTTTTCTCAACAGAGTAACCATGAAGAAACCCATAAAATGCAGTACACAAAATAAAATTGTAACATGTAAAACATTTTTTCTCACTAGTAATTCTCTAGAATTCTATGACCTTTTGTGCTAACATCTCAATAAAAAACTTTGATTTTAGACAATACCCACTTTCATAACATCTGAAAGTTATAGTGTCATGAATACTGTACAGTAAATAAAATTATGAAAACTAAAACATTTAAACCTGAATCTTACTTTCCACGGTGTCAGATGGTAATGTAAAGCCATATAAACCTCTCCACCCTGGTTGCCCCTGAAGACCAAGGAAGAGGTTGATGGGACTTTAGTCACTATTGTTGGAAGATGCCAAAACTAGGGATTATCTTTGACACTCTTCCTTCACAGCAGGTTGATGGAGTTAGAGATCATGAAGACACACCAGTATGAAATACTTTCCCTCCTTTTGTGGACATAATGAATCCTCAATTTGTTAGAACAGAACTTGTGGCAGGCAGTGGCTGCAGACATTCCGGCACAAAGTTTATCTAACACCTTTTTTTTTTCTCACTAAACTTCACCACTGTCTTTGCACACTTGGACTTAGAGTCCAAAGGACTTGGCACTACACTTTGGGGTATAATGCAACATAAACTTAGTTTATAGGCAATGAAAATATGTAACAAATGCATAGAGAGCACTTTACAATAGCAGGGGTGAACCAGACAGTGAAGTGCCTAATAGGATACCAGCCTCTCCACTAACGTATGCATGAGGCCTCTCATTTTTTCCTCTACTACACATAGGTGCAAATGTTTGTGATTGCCAATGCAAAAGTGAAAATTACTAATAAATCACATGAAGGCTTGAAGAAGGGGTGCAATATGTTGAGGACTGAAATGGATCAGTTCCTGAAAGAAATAATGTTGACATAGTAGGGGGTCCACTCTGTGTCCCAAATTGTGAGACTCAATACTAGCCCCTGCTCTTATCATGAAAGATCTTCATTCCTAAGAGCATGTATCCTTTCTCTGGTTCTTCACCTCTTCTTATCAATTTGGGTTCTGGTTGCTTGTGGGCACTCATACATACATCCTCATGTGTTGGATGTTATCTAGGAAGGTGTAGTTCTTTCTCAGAGAAAGTAGTCTTCTAATGTGTAAATTCACTCCCAATTCTGCATCAAGAACTCTGTACAAGGGACAGGTATTAGGACCATACTTATGTCATATAAGGGTTTATTAGAATCTTTTCTTTCTCAATCATTGAAAATAATTTTTGTGGCTGAGATATTAATTATTTTAAATGGTTAATAGAATGAACTTTTATATATAAGGAGTTAACTCAAATTTGTACAATTAATTCTCTAAATGATAAAAAGTCTAAGGATATGAACCGCGCAGTTTTAAGGAAGAATCCAAGTTATCAATGACCATGTTAAAAATGCTTATAATCGCAAATTATATCAAAGTGAATTAAAGCAGTTCTGAGGTTCCACCTCACACCTATTATATGGTCAGTTAACAAAAGGGGAAATGGCAAATGGGGGAGGGACTGTGAGGAAATAGGTACATTAAAGCCCTATTGGTGGAGCTGTGAACTGCTCTAGACATTCTAGACAAGCAAAGTCTATACCTCAAAGAGATCAGAGAAAGAGGAGGAGGACCCATGTACGAAGGACCTTTGTACAAAAGTTATTTATAGCAGTCTCTTTTCATAGTAGCAAAGAACTAGTAATGAGGTCCATCAATTGGGGAAGTGCTGAACAAGTTACAGTATTTGAATGTGATGGAATACCAATGTGCTTTAAGAATGATGACAGGGGCAATTTCAGAGAAACCTGGGAAGATTTGTCTGAACTCAAACAAGTGAGCAGAACCAGGGGAACAATTTATACAACACAATAATATTGTATAGACAATATTAAAAAGACTTGGAAACTCTTATGACACAACAACTAACCACAATTATTTCCAGAGGACTTAGATGAAGCACTCTACCCAATTCCTATAGAGAGTTAATGGATTTGAAGTACTGATTGAGATACTTTTTGGACATGGCCAACATGAGATTGTTTTTCTTGACTATACAAATTTTTAACAGGGGTTTTGTTTTTCTGATTTCTCATGGGAGGAGATAAGGAGGAAAGTGAGGGGAGGAGAGGAGAATCTTTATTTGAAAATAAAACAAAATTTAATTTTTATTAAATTATTTTTGTATATACAGGTCTTTTTTAAAATTTCTTTGTTCTCTTTGGTACATAGACCTAGTATTGCTGGGTAAAAAGGTGAGCACAGTTTAATAGCTTTGGGGGCATTGTTCCAAATTGCTTTCCAGGATGTCTGGATCAGTTCAAAGTACTACCAAGAGTGTATTAATGTATCTGTTTCACAGCTCTCCTGCATTTGTCATTTTCCTTTTTTTGTCAACTTTGACAATTGATGGGCATGAGGTGGTACCTCAGAATTGTTTTGATTTGTATTGATCTAAGTCCTAATTTGGTATGAGACTTTGATCTCTTGAGTTTTCTTCCAACTGTGCAGTAATCTGGGTGCTTTTGGCTTCCAGGTTCCAGAGAGAAGGCAGACAAACCAGTCCCATTTCAGGTTGCTGAAGGGAGAGTAAGACTCTGGGAAGAAAGTGATATGAAAGGAGCAAGCAGTCTCTATTTTATCCCTATCCCAACTTGCTATACTAAAGACTTCAGAGAGTTTCCCTTTAGGTAAGATCTAGAACTCTCTCTTGGTTGAGTCTAGTTATCTCACTCTCAATGGGAGGGTTCCTTCACTGTGTATTGTCTGGTATATATTCTCCTTTGTAAACTTTATTTGATTTTTGTTTTTGCTATTGACTTGGATAAAAGGGTTTCTAGCTGCTTACTATGGATGTTCGTTGTAGAACTGTTATGCAGTGGGAAAAGAGTCTCTGATATAAATTTTGGGGCTCTCCTTTCCCCATTAATAAACAATAACCAGAAGTTTAGCTTAAATCTGAAAACCACATCCTATAGATAAACTATTTAAGGGAGCAGATAGATATTTAGTGTAGTACTCCCTCTCTTTGAGGAGAGAAGAATGGCCAAGCTTCTGGCCTGCTTCCTCTCTTGATGAGAATTAAAGTCTCCCTTGGAGAAGGATAGGGGGAGAGGAGTCTAGAGGTGACCATCATGCCTCTCTTCAAGTTATACAACACCACTCCCATGCTACATATGGGGGATATTACATAATTACTAGTGATTTAGAGCAATGATATCAAATTCAAATAGAAAGGGACTTAGAAAATCACTAAATAACATTATCTATGTTGCATTGCATTTTTATGTATTTTGTTAAACATTTCACAATTACATTTTAATCTGTTTTCTGCTGCATTCAGCTGGGAGTTTTACATCTCTGACTTAGAGCATTTTTTTATGTGGCTATTGATGGCTTGGACTTCTTTCAAAACTGCTTGTTCATTATCCTTAGACTATCAATTGGAGAATGGCTTTTATTTTTATAAATTTTAATCAGTTCCCTTGATCTTAGGATCTTGGCCAGAGAAACTTGCTGCATTTTCCTCATTTACCTGCTTCTCTTCTAATATTATTTGCATTGGTTTTGTTTATGCAAAAAATATTAAACTATATTTCATCAGTATTATCCATTTTACCTTCTGTGATCCTCTCTATCTCTTATTTGTCATGAACCGTTCCCCTATCCCCAGATCTGGCAGGTAAATTCTTCCTTACTCCTCTACTTCGGTCATGATGTCACCCTTTATGTTCATGCCATGTACCCATTTGGAATATATCTTAGAATATGGTGTAAGATGCTGCTTTTTAACTAGTCTATACCTATTAACCCCACTTTTCCATTCTTCTTACAATTTACCTCACCTCACCATTCAAGTACTTTTCAATCCAGTGACACTTGCCTTCTTGGCATTCCTTGAACAAGATACTTCATCTCCTGACTTGGGGCATTTTCACTGGTTGTTCCACATGCCTGGAATGTTTCCCATCTTCATCTCTGCTTCCTGCCTTTCCTGGCTTCCTTCAAGTTCCAACTAAATCCAACCTTCTATAGGAAGCTTTTACCAATCCATTTAATGCAAATGCCTTCCCTCTGTTGGTTATTTTCTATTTATCCTGTAGGTAGCTTGTTGGCACATGGTTGTTTACATGCTGTTTCTCCTAGTAGATTATGAGTTTCTTGAGGGCAGGGCCTGTCTTTTGACTTTCTTTGTATCCCCAACACTTAGCTCAATGGTTGGCACATAGTAGGTATTTAATAAAGGGTCACTGCCAAACTACTTTCCAGTTTTCCCAATGGTTTTTGTCAGATGATGAGCTCTTACTCCAGTGGCTCAGATCTTTGGTTTATCAAATAATAAAGTGCTCTTCACATTTGCTTCTGTGTATTATATACCTAATCTATTCCACTGATCAATCTTTCTATTTCTAACCTAATATCAAATTATTTTGATGACTACTGCTTTTTAGAACAGTTCGAGATCTGGTACTGGTAGGCATTTTTCCTTCCCACTTTTTTCATTAATTCCCTTCGTTCTTGACCTTTTGTTCCGTTGGATGTATTTTGTTATTATTATTTTTTCTAGCTCTATAAAGTAATCCTTTGGTAGTTTGATTGGTATGGCACTGAACAAGCAATTTTGACAATACTGTCATTTTTATTATATTTGCTTGACCTGATCAGTTCATATTTCTCCAATTTTTAAGATGGTTTTATTTGTGTAAAGTGTTTTATAGTTGTGTTCATATAGTTCCTATGTGTATCTTGGCATGTAGACTTCCAAATATTTTATACTTCATATAGTTATTTTAAATAGAATTTCTCTTTCTATTTCTCCCTCTTGGATTTCTAATCTCCCTTCCATTTGGGAATTAAAGCCCTTTTCCACTCTTAAATGTCTTCTGTCCTTACCCTACATGTAGTCCATTTCCTTCCTATAGATGGGTAGAATCAAGGTTTCTTGAATCTTGTGTAGCGTAGGGATTCAGAGTAAGCTATCGCTACTGGGCGATCAGGCAAAGGCCAGTTCAGCTGGGCCCTGAAGTACCTTTGAAGTTTGTTTCTTTGGTTGCATTCATTACCAGAGGGATGGTAAATAGCAGATTTCAACATTTCAGTATATTATTCCATAAGAATTTTGCCTTGTATGGTGTTTCTAGCTTCTTGTCTTGTTGAGGTAACATGTTATAGTAGAAAGAATACAAACTCTGGAATCACAAAAAAGGGTTAAAATCTTGCCCCCAGTGTTTGCTACCTAAGTGACATTGGGCAAGTCACTTAACTTACTCAGGCCTCAATTTCTTCATTTAAGGGTATTGGACCAGATTTTTCTAAGATCTCTTGCTGTTCAATACTTCCAATCTCATGTAATCATTATAGATTTAGCATATATTTCCTTCTTTTGAAATTGTTAGGCTGCGTAGAAAACAACTACCTGTATCTTGAAAAGCCTTTTACAACATATCATGATAGTCTTATGGGGAAAAGTGGAGAAATATGAATTAGATCACAGACCAGTTACAAGAGTTCTGAATTGTTTGAATTGTTGACCAAACAAAAATGGTCACTAATGGTGTGATGTCAGTTTGGAAGGAGTTCCCTAATGGAGTGCCCATGGGGAACTATTCATGACACTGTGTAATTTAATCAATGACAAGGAAAAAGGTGTAGATAGTATACTTACCAAACATGTAGATTATGCACAACCAGGAGTGACAGCTAATGTGCTGTATGACAGAGGTGATATCTGATGAAATCTTGGGCTGACTCTCATAAGAAAAAAATTAAAAGGATAAATGCGAAGTCTTATAAATGGGTTAAAGATAATTGTGACAAGGTCAAGATGAAGGAAATCATGACTAGATAGTAGTTGGTTTGAAAAAGATCTGGGAGTTTTTAGCATATTGGCACATAGTAGGCACTTCAAATGTTTATTGAACTGAATGATTACAAACTCAATATGAGACAACAGTATAACACTCCAGCCAAAAAGCTAATGCATCATTTTTAGGGAACTGTGCCACTCTTTTTAATAGAGTGTTTAATAGAGATCAGCCTAAGTCCTACGCTTGGATTCAAATAATTCACTACAGAAGTACAGGATCAAAGAGATGTGATTAAATAGAAGTTCATGTGAAAAAAAGATTTGGGGGCTTAGGGGGGCTGCAAAGTTGAACGGAGGCCTCACAGTGCAACACGGCTTTCAAAGAAGGAAAATACTATTAGGATCTAAGGCTGCATTATGAAAAGCACAGTGTCTAGCATAAGGGATGGGTTAAAATCCTTCACTCTGGTTTGGTGATATCTCAAGGATTGGGTCAATTCTGGCAAATAGTCATTCATTCATTCATTCAGTCAATAAACATTCTTTAAACACCCCCAGCTACTACACTGTGCTTAGCACTGGGGACATAAAGAAAGGCGAAAGACAATCCCTGTTCTCCAGGAACTCACCATATAATGGAAGAGAAAATATACAAATAACTATGTGCAAACAAGTAGTATACAAGATAAAATGGAAATACTCGTCAGAAGGAAGGCACTAGAATTAGGAGTAATCAGGAAAGACTTCCTGTAGAAGGTGAGATTTTAGCTGGGACTTGAAGGAAGCCAGGGTTGGCAGGAGGCAGAGATGTGAGGGAGCATTTTGTATGTGAGTGACAGGAAACAGGAAAGCCTACAGTGGAGGAGAACAAGAACAGTGAGGGGACTGAAGACCAAGGCATAGGGGTACTGGTCGAAGGAAGTACAGCTGTTCACCTAAAAAAATGAAGACGTGTTTCTTTGCCTTCAGGTATTTAAAAGGTGTTGTGTGGTAGGGGAATATGACTTGTTCTTTTTGGCCTCAGGAAGCTGAACTAGAAACAATGGGTAGAGGTGGATTTAGGTTTGATATAAAGAAAAAACCACAAACTTTGTAATAATTGGCGTTGTTCAGTCAAGTCTTGCTTTGTGTGACCCCACTTTGTTTTGTTTTGTTTTGGCAAAGATACTAGAGTGGTTTGCCATTTCCTTCTCCAGTGCATTTTACAGATGAGGAAGCTGAGTCAAACAGAGTTAAGTGACTTGCCCGAGGTCACATAGCTAGCACATCTGAGGCTAGATTTGAACTCAGGAAGATGAGTCTGCACCAACAAAGAGAGCAGTCCAAATAGTGATGGACTGCTACAGGAAGCAGTGGGTTCCCAGTTACTGGAGTTCTCCAAGAAAAGGCTGCATGGTGACTTATTGGAGACATTGCAGATAGGATTCTGACTTGATTGTTATGGGTTAGGCTACAGGGGTGGGGAACCTGGGTCCTCAAAGCCACATGTGACCTTCTAGTTTCTCAAGTGCGGCCACACTTGAGGATCTAGAGGGCCACATGTGGCCTCAAGGCTGCAGGTTCCCCACCCCTGGCCTACATGACCTCTAGTCTCTCTATAAGCTATTTTTCCTAGAAGTTTAGCACTTCAGGGGAGGAAAGCTATAAGAAGGATTGGCAGAGTCAAGGGAAAATATTTTTAGGATAGGGGAGACATGAGTATGTTTATGAACAGGGGGAAGGAGCCAGTAATAATAGCTGATGTTTATATAACATACACACACACACATATCACTCTAAGATACGTAAAGCACTTTACTATACGACTTCATTCGATCCTATAATAACCCTGTGAGATAGGGACCTTCTTTTATAGATGAAGGAATTGAGGCTCAGGTAAGTTAAGTGGTTTCACAGCTAGCTAGTAAGTGTCAGAGACAGGATTCCAACTCAATTCTTTCCTGATTCCAGGTACAGAGAGCCAGAGACTGAAGACGAAAGACAGATAGAGGGAGACAGAAGACAAGATGTTCACACACACAGATAATGACGGAGGAAGACAGACACACAGAGAAATATGGAGACACAGAAATACAGAAACAGAGAGAGGCAGAGAGGGAACAATGGGTCAAAATTCCAGAGCAGCATGAAGACACAAGACTAAGGACCTTAGCAGATGGAATTAAGGGTACAAGTGGAGGAGTCAGGGAGTGAGTTCTGAGAGGAGGTCTCTACCATCCTGACACCAAAGGGAAGGAGGAACTAGTGTAGAAATGGCAATGATTTGGAAGAAAGCACATAGCTAGCTATCCAGTCTCAATAAGGCCCCCGCTAAGATTTCTTTTGGTCATAAGGAGACTTTCAAACCTCTGCATAAACGTCTGGGATGTCCATTTTAGTGAGCTATGAAAAGAGAAAAATCCTAGGATAGTATTTCTGTTTTAATTTTTTTTCTAAATACTAGGAACTGAAGAAATTACAGTGCCCATTCTGCCTGGAACACACTTTTTTGTATTTTTTATTCTATAGTAAGGATATTCATTGTACTTTGGGGCTCTGATGAGGTAATTGGAGAAGGGATGTTGGAGGTTTAAAAAAAAAGCCTTATGAGAAGGTTAGCGTGGGAGGAAGATCCACTGTGGAGAATTTATATTTGTGCATTCTGCCTACTTCTGTGATTCATCTGGATCTCTGCACCCCCATAATCAGCAAGCTATACCATGTAAAACGATGCTTTGTAGAAAGGCAATGAAAGCAACAGCCATTACAGGAGAAGAAAGCACAAGCCCCGCCCCCTCCCATCCCACCCTGATGAATGTGAGCAAATACATTTCGTCCAGAGATAGTCCATGAGAATGAAGTTCTGTGAGTCTTTATAATTTTTGGTGTAACCGTTGTTTTAATTGCTCAAGAAACATCTACTTCTCTTCCCCAACCCCCATGCTTGTCTCTTATGAATTCTCAGGTTTACTCTTTACTGCAAATTTTGATCAGAACTGGGAACAAGAGAGTAGTAATTATGGAGGAAAATAAGGACTCTGAATACAGAGTAAGCATGAGAAGAGGGAACATTTATACAAAAGGCAATTTACCCATACTTAGCAAGTCCACTCTGTGATCCTGCCTACTCTCCTTGCCAGATGTTGCAATTTCTATTCAATTCACTTCTCTCAAATATTTATTAAGCACCTACTATATTCACATAGGTGCCATGTTGGGTTTGCAGAATGGAAAACAAGACAGCTTCCTCCAAGAGTTTGCAGAATCTGCCAGAGGGGTTATTTGTATAAATTACCATAATACAAGTTGGGAAATGATTAAATGCATTCTCTAAGGCTCCAAAGATTCTGTGAATTCTTGGATGTGAGTAATACTTGCAACAATGCATACTGTAACCTTTTATGCCTGTCTATCCTGGTGACTTGCCTTCATGTCCTTCGTGTAAGTTTGCCTCTGGGTGGGGGGTCTATCCAAGGGTTTGGGGGCCCTACTTGAGTAAGTAAAAAGGGCAAATAAAATCTTGAGAGCTTCCAGAAAGATGTGATTGATTGTACCTGGGTTGGACCTTTAGGAAGGTCCAATAATTATTTTAACAAGTAGAGATGAGGGTGGGGAGAAACTGGACCTTGGTATCAGAGTTACTAATCACTTAATCTGTTAACCTCAGTTTTCTCATTATATAAGTGGGATAATATTATCACTTACCATACAGGATTGTTACGAGGATTCAATTAAATAATATATGTAAAATTCTTTGAGAAACTTAAAGTGCTACATAATTGTTAGCTGCCATCATGGTCATCATCGCCATTGTTGTAATGGTCATAGCTTCCATTATTGTTTTGATGTTAGAGGCAGAAAGGAGTATCTTGAGCTGGCAGATGATTAGCTGGGGTTGTGGGGGAAGAGAAAGAGGGAATAATCAGTGACAACTTTGAGCCTAAGTAACTGGGAAAATGGCAGACTCTGGAACACAGAAGACAAAATCCATAATTCTACTCAAGATTAACCACCTTGGTCAATATGACTGGGCCAAGGAAAGTCCTTATTCTTACAGTTCTAAGGAAATTTCCTTGCACAGTCTCCTTAGACATGATTAAAATCTAAGGTACACTCTGAGTCTAACTGAGTCAGCCACCACCAGACCTAGTCAAAAGAAGCTTTCTGTTGTGGGAGAGGAAGTCTGGAGGTTGTGGGTGAAGGTGGCTTAGTGATTGTAGGGGAGGACATGGAAGAGCAGAAACAATTCTGAGGTTGCAGTTATGAGGGTTCAGATCCTGCCTCTGATTTATTTCGTCTTGGGCAAAATACTGAACCCTTCTAAGCCTCTGTTTTCTCATCTGTAAAGTGGCTAATGATAACTTGAAAGATGTAGGCACACTCTATTCCCGAAAAGAAGATGGAATTAGATAATAATCAGTTAGTATCTATCTTAGGACTCCATTGGGTTTCTTGGACTTGAAGGAAGCTTCAAAAAAAAGTAGAAAAAAAAGGAAATAACAAACGAGGAAATGAGGAGAAAGTGAAATATTCTGGTGCTGGATGTGTGTGTGTGTGTGTGTGTGTGTGTGTGTGTGTGTGTGTGTGTGTGAAAGGCACATAATTAAGCCCTAATTCCAAACTCCCAGGAGGGAGTAAGGTTCCAACAGACAATGTCAATATTGCCAAAGATAACTAAACAGGCAGGCTCCTGAGTTGGGTGACTACTCACTATTTTAGTTCAGTCAACATAACATTAATATTCTATTAGGAAAATACCTAGGAAAGAGGAAGCTGGCTTCCAGGATACTTTTGTTACTTCTATATCTGGACTTCTTATAAGAAGCTCCTTTACTCTCTGGGACCAGGCTTTTAAGGCCCGGAAGAGAAAGGGGGCTCTAGGCCATTTCTAGAATTGCTCCCCAAGCATGTTAGAATTGTGAAACATTTAGACTGTGTGCTAATTGGGCTACATCTATGAAATTTTTTTTTTAAAAGTCCAGATAAGAAACAAAAAAACAAAAACAAAACAAACAAAACACAACCAATCCCCCGAGGTTTGGTCTGAAATGCCAGCTATTTAGATGTTTCCAAATATGTGTAGTGCTGAGGCCTGTTAACTAAGGGTGGACAAGGGGAATTTGAAAGAGATGACTTAGAAATCCTTGGAACAAAACTCCTTTATACTATTGTTGTTCTACAGACTTGCTCCTCTCTTTATCGTTTTTGTTGTGGTTCCCAAACCCTAACCTGGTAATTTGGTTGATGGTCCTGGTCTTGCTCCTCTTGAACCTGAATTCATGGCCTCTAATACCCGTGGATAAAATGTATACGTATTCTATCTAGTCATTTCAGTCATATCTAACTCTTCATGACCCCAAAGATACTGGAGTGGCTTGCCATTTCCCTTTCTAGTTCATTTTATAGATGAGTAAAACTGAGGCAAACAAAATTAAGAGACTGCCCTGGGTCACACAGCTAGTAAGTGTTTGAGACCAGATTTGAACTTAGGAAGATGAGTCTTCCTGACTCCAGGCCCAGTACCATATCCACTGAGCCCCCTAGCTTTATGTACATATACATATATACATATATACATGTATATAGTATGTATGTGTATGTGTGTATGTATATGTGTATATGTGTGTATCTCTCTACATGTATATTGTATACACACATATATATATATACATATTTACATATAAATTTTCTCAATATATTCTTATAAATTATATTTCAGTACTTAAAAAAACTGTCCTTTTTTTCATCAATGTGTGTACTCCCTCCCCCCCAGAAATCATAAAAATTCCACTCACCACAATTTTATTAAGCATTTCCTGTATGCTGGGCACTGTGCTAAGCGCCGGGGATATGAAGACAAAAGCTAAAGGGCCCCTGTCTTGCAGGAGTGCCTTAGGAGACAATCTTTACAAATTACTGTGGCTAAAAAATTCATCAATTCGAAGCCAACTGATGAAAAGTTCAGTTTATTGCTTCATGGCAGGGCTTTAAGTTCAATGACTCCTAATGAACAGCAATCACATTTCATTTATTCTCTCTCCCCTCCCCCTACCCAACCCCCTCCCCGCCCCGTCCCATTTTCTTTCTCTGCCTAGGACAGTGCTTAGCCTCAGATAAAACCAAGTTTAGGATTAGCAAATACGGTTAATTGGGTTAGTGAACATGGTTACGTTTCAAAGAGACACAAATAGAGACGGAAAGAAGCAAAGTGACCTAACTAGAGTCCATCGGTGGAAAAACAGTCACGAGAGCTCAGAGTTTCAGCTGTTAGGCAGTAGGTCTCAAAAAGGTGAAAACAAAACAATCCACCCTCTCTGCCTCCCCTCCCTTCCCTTCCCACCCCCTTCCACTTCCCAATACAAAATAAGCTTCAAAGTAAGTGTTGTGACCACAGGCAAAACAGGTGGTTCCACTCTTAATCTTCGTTGTGCTAAATGAAGTTTAAACTTTCAATGTTTAGTTGGTTTTTTTTTTTTTGAAAAAATAAAGCAACGATTTCTCTTAGGGCAGAAAAGAGACTGTTTGCTGCTTCCTGCCAACTCTTCCAAAGTAGGGAATGGGTCGTAACTCCACCTTCCAAGGCAAACGAGTTTCCATTCAGCTGAGATCTAGCATGGAAAATTTCAGCCTGAAATGATCACTTCCCGCAGGTTTGGAGGGAGTAGGAATTCAATCACCCAGTTCAATTCGAGAAACATCTACTAAGAACCTACTATGTGTTATGCCTTTAGAAGATGAAGTAAAAATGAAGCAGTCCCTTGCTCTCAAGGAGTTTCCATTCTATTGGGTGGGGGTTCCTACAGCATGGAGACAGATAAGTAAATACAAAGGAAATGCAAGAAAGGGAGAGAACCAACACATGGGGGGAAAGGGGAGATCAGGATCAGTAGCAGTAGAATGCAGTAACTCAATTTGGTTAGATTGATGCCATCTACACCACCCAATGAATGCCAGCAGAAAAGAGGGAAGATCAGATTCTGTAGTTCTGATGAATGAATGAAAACTGGAGGCTCCATGTTTTTTCCTTAAGATGGTTTTCTATAGTTACTAGACACCAAAGAACTGGATGGAACACACAGAAACTTAAAGCAGAAACAGTTGTCTTTGGCTTATTTGAAAGGCATTAATGTAATCTGGAATTTCTCCTGTTCTGTGAAGGCACAAAAGAACCAAAAACCTAGTATTTTCTGGTCTAGCCTTGATAGATTGGTAAGATTTGGACTGAAAATTCTGTCTCTGTACATGCAGGGGTGGGGTGGGGGAAGGGCCCTGAAAATGACCATATTTTTGATTTGCTACGGGCTGGCACAAAACATCTGCCCTTGGGCTCTAAATCCAGCCTCTAAATCATTGCTGAGTGTGAAGAAAGAGTGCCTGACGATCCTTCACTAGGATTTCATGCTCTATGCCATCCTGATCTGACAGGAACCCAAGGGATACCCCGGACAATACACCAACTCCTTCACCTGCTCCTTAGCTGTCCTGCCCAACACAGCTGCAGGCTCATGCCCGGGATGGGTTTTGATGTCTGTTCCTGACTGCTTCTGACTTACAAAAGAGGAATGGAAGAATTAGGACAGGTGAAGACCTTGTCTTCACTATTTATGACTTTGGTGAGAGGAAAACATGAGAACTTTCTTGTTGAATGTCAGCTATCCCAAAGGGCTACAAATGTGTACTAGACATGAATGTTCCCACTTGCTCATGGTTTGGGTTCTTCAAGTCAGGCTCTATTTGTTTGGAGTTCACTAGACAAAGGGATAGTGGTGACTTCCCTGTTCCTAACAAGGGACTTCCCTGTTTCTAAGGGGTTTAAAAATCACAAGCAACATATATTTCTAGAAGTTAAAAATCTATTTATTTCATATACAGATTTCATAAATTTCTGATGTGATATCAACTGAGTAAGAGCCATTTGGAAAATGCCTTGAATTTACTTTGTTCCTTCTGGGGAGGGAAGCTTGACATTCTCCCCAGCATTAAAGTCCCCTTGTGCTTACTCCAAATGAAATATTCAGTATAGGGCAGGTCCAAAGAATTCATTATCTAACAAGGTAGTGCATTTCTTCGACTTCCTAAAACCAAGGATGGGAGTGTAACTCCTATGGGCTGTTATTCGTTGTTTGAAAGCCGACTGTACATTTGCCTAAAAGACTGTTTTATAGAGAACTCATACAAGGCAAGTGCTCTCATGGAGGTCAGAAGGAATGATACAAGGGCATTCTCAAGGTCTCTCTGAAGAACTTTGGTTTCATTTGTGAAACATGGGAGACAATGGCAAAGGACCATCCAGCATGGTGTGCCTGCGTCAAACTGGATGCTGTGCTCTAGGAGCAAAGCAGAATTGTGGTAGCTCAAAAGAAACATGAGATGCACCAATTTAGAGACATCTCCATCCCAAATGTTCACATGGACAATTTGTGCCCGACCTGTGGTAGAGCCCTCCAAAGTTATATTGGTCTAATTAGCCACAATCAGATACACTGTACCTTGACTTCAACATCATGATGTTATTTTGGTCCTCTTCAAGTACAAAGGCAACAATGAACAAAAACTGAATTAATGATGCACATAAATATTAACTCCTTGTGGCATTTAAAGTCTTCCTTTTTAATTCCCCCCTTCCTACTAGTTCAACTTATTTCTCTATACTCCCCAATATAACATCTCAAGTATAGTTTGCCCTTATTTCATCATTTTGTTGTTCAGTTGTTTCAGTTGTGTACAGCCCTTCGTGATCCCATTTGGAGTTTTCTTGGCAAAAATACTGGAATGGTTTGCCATTTTTTTCCTCAAGTGGATCCATTTTGTCAGGCTATTAGAAGTTAAGTGACTTTCCCAGAATCATACAGCTAGGAAATGTATGAGGCTGCATTTGAACTCAGGTCTTCTTCATTCCGGGCCCAGTGTTCTATCCATTGAACTCCCAGCTGCCTTCTGAGCCACTAGCTTGGTTCAAGTTATTTCATAAACATAACATTTCATTTACCTCGTTTGTGCCTTCACTGGAGAGCTATCCCCTTTCCCATCCAATCCTTCTCATCTGTTAAGGAAGGGCTCCAATTCTCCATTCCCCATGAAACTTTAGAATTATTGGAAAAGGACCCCACCTTTTACAGATGAGGAAAGAGAAGCCCGTTGAGATTAAATGATTTGCTAAGGTCACATAGGTAATAAGTTGGAAGAGCAGGATTTGAATCTAGATCCTTTGATTCTGTATCCAGCCTTCTTTCTACATTTATACTCACACTACTGACCTCCACATTGATTTTTCTTTTCTCTGGACTCCCTGATGCATTGTTCTATAAAATTTTGTGCTACGTGACATATCACTTTATTTTATTTGAAAGTCAGTGTGATATAATGGACAATGAGCTGCCCTTGGAATCAGGAAGACCAGGATTCAAGTCCCACTTTGGACACATACTGGCTCTGTGACCCTATCTAAGCAAGACACTTAACCTCTCAGTGACCCAGGTACTTCTGCATTTCCCTTAAAGCCTAAGCATCTACTGACATATCTGCTTGACTGTCAGAAATCTCCAACTGGAGTCCTGAGAATTGTCTCATGGGATCTGTCCCTTTTATTCTCTGGGCCTTTTCTAAGACGAGTTGTTGACTAGGCAGAAGTTTTCGTTGGTGGAGGGAATTTCTTCATTGAGAGTTCCCTATGTCAAAAAATCAGAGATCTGGTCAATTTTTATGACCTTGTATTACGTATTAATGATGTCATTATTGCATATGTAATTATTATATTCATTATTATATTATTTATTGATTATTATATACCATATGCTGGTCTAATCTTCCCAACATTTTTCATACTAAATTATATGCTGGTTCAGGGTATGGCCAGTGTCTAATTGAACTTTAAATCTTCTTCACACTCTCTTTACTTACTATTCTAATGTACCTACCATTTATATAAAAATAACTTGGCTGAAGGTGGGGGTGGGGTGGCTATTTTATTGTGCAGCTGTAGCTATTTTGTGGGTGTGAGTTTTATTTTGGGGTGTTTAGGGAGTGGCTCTTTACACGCTTGCTAACAGTCTCCATTGCAGCATTTCTGCCTCAGCTGAGCCAATAGTATTTTTCAATGCTCCAGTATCCTACAGGAAATCAACATGCTTGGGCCTACGGGTATATTTTTTAGAAATCAGATAGCTAATCAACATCAGCTGGGCTAAGCACATTTTCAGCAGGCATGTATACTGGAAAGTACTACTGTATTACTTTTATTTTAAACTTAAAAAAGAACAACCTGGAAATAAAACAAAGCCAGGGCAAAGTATTAGAATGTGCTTGCCCTTGGCAACATGAAGGGAACAGGATAGTAAATGGAACGAGAGCATAGTATATGTAAAATTCTCTTGATCTTTGCCAGAGCCCAGGGTTTTATGTGTTTGTATATACATATAATACAAATATAGAGATACATGTATATGTATATGCATCTCTATATATAGACACACATATTACACAAGTATTTTGATATTATAAAAAATAATCTTTTAAACACTGTGGTCTTTTATCCATAATATTATTGAACATTTTTATTAAAAATTGAGATACCATAGAAATCGCATAAAGCATTTTATAAGCTATATGTATTCACTCAGCCCTTTCAGGGACATTCTCAAGAGAGACTGCAGACTTTCCAGAAAGCTGGGGGACACCACAAACTAATTTGTCCCTATATAGTCCCTGGGAAACCATTCGCCACCTTGTCTTGAGTTATTTAAGTTGCCTTCAGTCTCTCACACCTTCCTTTAGGAATCCTGGAGGAATGAGTAGTGTTGTGAGTTTTTGCCAGTTTAAAATTATGGATACCCTCCCCCACCCCAAACCAAGCCACAGATGGTCTCCCTTCTGGTCCACCATGTCTAGAAACCCTCTTACTGGGCCTTGGGGCTAGAAGAGCCTCTTGGCAATAAGCACACCTCTGGTTCATTCCTCCTTCTCCTCCGTTCTTCTGTTTACCCAGGGAGGGTCTGGCAACCTCCACCCAGCAGACTGGATAGATTCCCTACTGTGCCAGGCGCAATTTCCAGGAGTACCATCCCTGCCCTGGAAAAGCATACAAAGGGAAGGTTACTTCACAGACCACTGGGGAAATTCCCCATTATCCTGTGGGCAGGCTGACCCTTTAAATAGCACCCCTTTGGGATTAGGGCCTTTTGTTCCCCCAACCTTCCTCTAAACACTCGTTCCCTTTACATAACAGATAGTAATTGCTGTACAAAGCAGTTTTTTGGGTTAAATAAATATTGGATTTTCCTTCTTATCCTACAGAAATAAAACTGATAAGCACTAAATCTTTGGTAATACTGTGTTCTTTAGCCCCCGCACCTCACTAACATTTAAAGGCATCCATTGAAATAAAATTCCCATTTACTATACTCTTAACCTTCTGCTCCCAGCCACACAGTCTTCTCTTTATCCAGGCAACAACCATCTCTACCTGTGCTCTTTTCTTAAGTTGGGGAAAGATCAAGTGGATTCATAAGTATATGACCCTAGGTAAGTAATTTACTCTCTGTTTATCTGTTTCCTCATCCTCTTGCCGGTTTTGTTTGTTTTCCTCTGGATTCCTTCCTGCTTAATAAATTATAAAAAAAAATCTTTTAAACATCATGTTCCTTTATCTACAATATTATTAATAACGTTCATTAAAAATTAAGATGCCACTGAAATAACCTAAAAGATTTTATAAGCTTCACGTGTTCCCTCAGCCCTTTCAGGGACATCCTCAAGAGAGACTGCAGATTTCCCTAATCTGGGAAATTAATTTGTCCCTCTATAGTCCCAGGAAAACCATTGACCTTTATTGAATAGGGTGCCCTAAACTGAGTACAATATCCCAGATAGGGTGTGGCCAGGGCCAAGAAGAGTGGGTTATCATCTCCTTATTTCTCAAAGCTACAAGCTTCTCCTTGAAGCCTATGTTCTGTTTTTTTTTTTTTAAGCTGGCAAATCACACTGCAGATCCAAATTGAGCTTGTAATCCCTTGAAGGTCCCAGATCTTTTTCCAAATAGGTTTTGTTGAGTATACTTCCTATCACCAGTCTGACTGGCCACTTATTCAGTTGCCTTTGACTGTTAAAATAGTTGAACCTGCTGGAATGCATTGTTATCCAGATTTCTGTCTCTATCCTACAGGCCCAGCTTAGGGAGAAGGTGGCTTTGTCTTCTTCACTGCTTAGGGGCTTCTCTGCTTTGCCCTTGTAGGGTGGCATTGAGCTCATGCTCTGTCAATGGACTCCCAAGAGAATGAGTAATATTGGCTATCACTATCTTTTCTCTTTCAGCTTCTCCATTGGACAGATAGCCTTTGGATCACTTTATCAGAAAAGGTAAATGCTTGGACTAGGAGAAGACAGGAGGAAGGAGGAGGGGTGGAGGGTGAGTCATTCCAAAGTGTATGCTGATGCAGGGCTCTTAAAGGAACCCTGGGGTTTTTGAAGGAGAAAGTGCTTAAAGGCAGTTTATGTAGCCAAAAGTGAGGTGGTAAACTGTTGCCCTGGGACCGCTATAGGGGCATTTTGGCAGGCCTGTTTATTGGGCTGTGGTACTCCCTGGTTATTCGATACCTTTGTGGCTCTCTCTGTGAATGCCCATGAGGGGCTTGGGTGAAAATGTGGAGCTTTTAAGCATTTTAATGTTCTTTCTATTGCATTTTAATTTTTAATAAAACTTTTAATAAAGCTCTGTTTAAAGAGCCACAGGGATCAAAAGACTCCATTTAATAAGGAGTACAAATATTGTGTGACTGAGAGGGAGAGAGATGGCTTTAAGGAGAACATGGTATATCCCTTTCAAGTAAATGCAATAACATTTCTATTGGAGTGGGGAGAGAGAAAAGGTATACACACATGGTGTGGGAATGGAGAATGGAGTGACTGGGGAGAAGGAAAGCTGGGAGGCAGGTGGGAGGGAGGGTTGACGGCCAGTCTTGGTGTTGAAAAAACTTGGATTCAAGTGCCAGAATTGCAGGATTTTACAGAATCTGAGAGTTGGAAAGGATATGGCATTTAATAAATGCTAATTGACTGGCTGAACTCAGTAGGCATTAAGTTCAACCAGTAAACCAAAGGAAAAGATATATAAGATATTCAACATGCGATTGTCCAGCTTTTTTGTGAAGACATCCAAGAAACCCACTACCTCCGGAGACAGGCCAGTCCAAAGTCGTGCCTTTGAAAATGTTAGTAGCATGGCCTTGAGCAGTTGCTGAAACCTGTCAGTGTCCCAAGCAGCTCTCTACTACCATGACAATGAGAATCAATGAAGAATGAATGAAGAAAGAATTAATGAAAAGAATCCCCCCACTTGGAGTTTTCTAAGCTTAAGAAATCACAGATTGGGACCAAGTATCTGTGCATATGGTATATGATCACATATGCATATATACAAATGCACATCTATATATGAGTGTTATTTGTTGTGCTGGGCAGTCAGTAATTCCAGTCTTTGTAAGAAATTGCTGAGTTTTTGGCATCCTGAAATAGCCGCCTCTTCACATGATGGTCACACTGCTCCAAAGACAGTGTGGTAAGCCATGCCAAAATTCTTCTGTTTCGTTTGCATGAAATTGAACTGACAGATATACCTGTCTATTTTGGGGTCCAAGAAAATGTCTTGTTAGAAACGTGTGAAAATATTATATGACAGACACTGAAAATGTCTCAGATGCAGCAATAAATTGATTGTGGTTTTTGGACCAGATGTGAACTAAGTTTAGAATTCATTGGGCTGGTCTGTATTCTAGCTCTCCTGCTTAAGCAAACAGAGAGAAGTGTCTACTTTTCAATGAAGCCCATTATGTGAGAAGGAGAGGGTTTCTGGGTTTGTTTTTTCACCCGTGCTCTTAGATGATAGAAAATTAGAGGCATCCTAAAAATCGGGAACATTTCTCCCTCCTATCAGTTGAGCAAAGGATCAAAATCAAATAATGGACAAATAATCTTCTGTTTTTGTTTCTATTCTCAAGACCCAGTCCACAAAACTCCATGGTGGTAATGCCTTACTGTTTGGATTTGCAGATCCCAAAGAGTTGTGCTGCATATAGTCAAGGATGAGAAGGCCAAGATTTGTTTTGATAGCATGTGTCAATTGAATTCAATTTTGTAAATTTAATATCTGGTTGCACTGAACCCAGGCCTAGTTAATAGAATAAGCAGAAATAACCCAAAATATTATAGGATCTCTTAGAGACTAAAGAAACTATCCACAGATGCGTTAGGAGGATCAGCAATGTTGTCTTCCTACATGTGCCTAAATATCCCCGCCCCCCACCAACTTTGGCACATGTGAGGCTTCTTTCCCAGGCTGATTGGCTCTTATAGGTTACCTCATTTTCCATTAGGTCCTAGTTGCACACAAAGCTTTAATGCTAAAAGCAAAAAAAAAAAAAAAAAGGTACTTAGTCTGACTCATCCCCTTACAAGCAGAAGATTCATTTCTTAGCTACTTATTAATCCTATTTGATTGAACAAATATTACTGAACTCCATACACTGTTAGTTAACTAGCACTTATTAAGTATCTACTGTATGTGAGGTGAATCAGCTAGCTGGCTCAGTGGATAAAGCGCCAGGCTTGGAATCAGGAAGACTCATCTTTCTGAATTCAAATTTGGCCTCAGACACTTACTAGCTGTGTGACCCTGGTGAAGTCCCTTCACCCTGTTTGCCTCAGTTTCCTCATCTATAAAAATGAGCTAAAGAAGGAAATGGCAACCCATTCCAGTATCTTTGCCAAGAAAAACTTAAATGGGGGCATGAAGAGTCGAATGTGACTGGAAAACAACTGAAGAATAGCAAAATATGCCAGGCACTGATCTCACAGAAGTGATTTAAGACAGAGGTGTCAAACGTGCTGCCTGGCTGGAAGTCCCCAGTGCCCAAGTCAGATTAAAATCTAATTGGAAAACATTAAACAAAATCAATCAATTAATTAAACAAATAAATATTAATGTTACATTGTCCAAAAGCAATAAACATAGATAACATTACATTTTAAAACTAAGTCTACATGCAGGGACACAATTAGTGTCCCTCCCTTCCCTCTTTCTGCGAATTTAACATCGCTGAATTAAGCACTAGGTAGACAAGACATACATACATTGAAACAATCTGAAATGTTATTTGAATAAATGCCCAAATGTTCAAGGTTAGAAATGCCATAGCAATTCTGAGAAGAGAAATCAGTGTAGGCCAGGGTAGTTGGGAAAGGATGCGGGGTACAAGTATAACGTGATGTGAAGGAGGGGGAGGAATTAGGTAGATAGGCTGGGAAAGATGGGGTGGGGACTCTGAGCAAATGCACAGAATTTGGAATGACTTACTACCTTTGTGCCTTTGGGTGACTCACTTCACTTTTCTGGGTCTAAATTTCTTCTCTTGTCAAACAAGAGCAGAGGTCGAATTCAATGGTCTCTAAGGTCTATGGCTCCTTCCTGCTCTCAATCTCTGATCCTTCGAACATGGCAAATTCATAGACCGGTGACACCATCTGGAACGGGGGAATTGGTAAGAGGAGGCCATTCTAGGTCTGAGAATCACACTACTTACATTAGAAATGAATCCTGTAGGGGATCCCCCAGGTTCACTTGTGAGCACAAAGGGTGTTTTTTGCTGGAGAGAATGTCAAGATTCCTTCCCCTAAGTGGTATGAAGTAAATGCAAACGGTGTTCCAAATGGCTATTACTCAGCTGATGCCGGGCTGGGAGTTTCCGAGAGTTGTTTGAGAAATGAATAGATCTCCTTTAAGTAACTTCATGGAGAGAAGGAAATGGGGAGGGGTCATCAGGAAGGGGAGAAAGGAAGTGAGTCTGGTCAGTAACAGGTGCTCTCAATTTCCCTTTAATTTTCCTCAATTGCCCAAAGGCAAGGAGAGGGGTGAAATCAGAAAATACAGGAGGAAGAAAACCTATGCGGATTTAGGGAGACAGGAGGCAAAAAGCTGAGATATCTAGAATACTCGAGGTAAGTTTCAGACTTTTAAAACAGATTGGTAAATCTTCTCCTCCAGAGCCTATGTGGTAGCCTACAACACGCTCTAACTCCTCGTTTTAAAGCTAAACAGAGACAGGGCACACATGGCCCTTAAAATCTAGGACGTTGGGTTTTCAGCACTCCCTTGTCATTGCCAGGTGTGTGACTATTGGAAAGACACTTAGTATTCTCTGAGCTAAGTTTCCTCACATGTAAAAGGGGAGATAATAACCACACTTCCTACTTCACCAAGTTATTTTTGAAGAAAGAACTTGGTAATATAGAAAGAGCCATAATTTGAACCCAAGTAAAATAGGTAAGTTTTGTCGACTCCTGATGTCCACATTCAGCTCTCTGTATGGCTGGGCAGTGGGCCCAGTACCACGGAATGGTGGAGTGAGTTAGTATCCTGGACACCTGTGTATTGCTAAGGAAACTGGCTGGGGGTTCCTGTGGGTAAGGAAGTGCGCACGCCAGAAAGAGCAGCCCTGGTTTATTCGTCTGTTACATCTTTGTCATCATCTGAGAAAGGACGGAAAGGAGCCTTTTTCTAGCTTAGGAAAAGTAAGAGACTGAGATCTTACGGAAATCCCAGCACAGAATAACCCAGCTCTGAGCTAGGATGATGCAAGATGATTTGGGAAAGAAAGCCCTAGCTACTTTTCGATATTGTTCTACTTTCAAAAAAAATGATTATCATGTGAAATAAGGTGGATATTTGTTTCTTGCTATGAGCTCTGCAGTGGAGGTGGGATGGAGGTGACTGTAGGATTTAAAAAAAATATCTTTTGTTATGAATTTGACAAACAAGGATGGTTCAATATACACAGGATGAAAGAGTGGGTTTTACGTGAAATTAAACTATTATGTACTTTTTTTTACTAAGTGCATATTAAATTTAACAGGAATATGACAAGACTTGTTTGCACATCCTTCTGAAATTCCTTTTTCTATGACCTCAAGAGCTACGTCAATGGCGTTCAAATTCTGGCAAGTCCTACCAAAGGAAAAAAGGTTAGATAGTGTGGTTTATTGGTAACTAGGTCAAGTAGATTAGAGCTCTGGACTTGGAGTCAGGAAGAATCAAGTCCAAAGACCACCTCAGATACTTATGAACTAGGTGTCCTGACCACTTAACTTCTCTCACTTTTCTCATCTGCAAAATGGAGGTGATAATAATACCTATCTCAGAGGGTTCTAAGGCTTGTGTAAAATGTTACCTATGAAATGCTTTGCAAACTTTAAAGCTCTATGTACACGTGAGCTAACATTGCATGTCATTGGAAGTATTACAGGTAGTTTTTTTTAACTTTTAAAAATGTAATTAGTAATGAAATTTCTATTTTAAATTTTAAAAAAATTAAACAATCACTAAGTCATTTTGTACATACCAAAAGGATTTTTCAGACCTTTACAGAATCATAGAATCTCAGTTTGAAGGGTCAACTAGACCAAACCATACCTTCATAAGAATACGTTCTATAGCAATACCTAACGAATGGTCAAACATCCTTGACAACTTCTTATGAAGGGGAACCCACTATCTCTTGAGGAAGCCCATTGCATTTTTGGATGGCTTCAATTGCTAGGATGCTTTTCATTAAGCCTAAATTAGGAAAGTTTATATCAAGCCTAATGTTTTGCTCCTTGTTTCATCCCCAGTGGCAAGCAGAATAAGTCTAATCCCTTCTTCCATATTCCAATTGTTTAAGTGCTTAAATAAAGCCCTCTAATGCTTATTTTATCCTGGCTAAATGCCCTAGTTGCTCCAACCAGTCCTAACATGGCATAATCTAAAGCCCCTTCATCAGTGGGTTGTCCTCCTCAGGACGCTCTTCAGCTTATCAATGTCGTTCCTAAAATGTGGTAACTGAGACAGTATCCAGTGCTTCACAGGGTCAAATACCTTGAATTAATTACCTCCCTAATCTTGAACACTATGACTTGATGCTATCATATCACTCTGCCAACCCACAGTCAGCTTGCAGTCCACTAACACACATCTAGATAGCAATGGCCATCCAACCTGGTTTTCCTGTCTTGATTTTATTATTATTGTTATTTAAATTTTTTGAACTTATGCTTAAGACTTTATATTTGTTCCTATTAAATTTTATTTTAGATATCATTTTAGACTTGGTCCTTATTAATGGATAATAAAATCAATAAGATAAATAATTATTTTATATACTAGAGAAGAGAGAAAAGCAGATGAAAGATGGTAAATTATAAGTCTTTGATGTGGTTGATATTTATTATAATTTTCACAAGCGAAGAAAAGTTTACTTTCATTATTTGTATCAAGTAACACTAATTGGTGGAAGAAGAATAATTTACATCTACAATTTATATTGTTCCCCCATTGCAAAATGGAGCCACAGTGTATTCTTAATAAATTAATCAGCAAATCTGATCAAGTTACCACTGTTGAAACTTGGAAATGTTGAATAGCTTTCAAGAGAAAATTTACAAAGGACACAATGGCCAGTATGGATTTGCAAGCAAAAAGACTTGTATGGTACTTGCCCACATCAGTTCATCTGTGTTTAATATTAAAAAAGTGGAAGTGGGGGGGGGGGAATAATCATAGGCTTTTTGAAGTCTAGACCTGCAAATCCTGAGAGATCATCTAGTCCAACTTTACCCTGCACATAAGAACTCCCTTCAATATTCCTGATAAGGTGGTCCTCTAGCTTTGGCTTCTTGGCTCTCTCTAAGGGTGCTAAATTTACTATGTCACAAGGAAGCCTATTTCACTCTTAACACTAGGAGTTTTTCCCCTGCTTCCATGTGAGTCAAAATCTTTGTACTTCTATCAGTAAGTCTGGAAGCCAAACAAAATGAGTCTAATCCCTCTCCCGTGTGACAATTCCTCAGATATTTGAAGATTAAAAACTCATTCTGTTCTAAGATTGTCCTTCTGCTTTACAGATTAAATGTCCCCAGCCCCTTCAAAGGCTATGACACGGTGTCTCATCTATGGCTGAAGCCAGGTGGAGAATGCCCAGCAGGGTATCAAGGCCACCAGAAAGGAAGATTTGCTTGCTGTTGAGGGCTGTCTCAGCTATTGCTATGAATAGTCACAAGCGGAATAGTAAGACTAAAATCACCCATAAACAACTCTTAGTTTTGGGATGAATACCAAAATGCACTAATATCGTGGCATAAGTCTGAATCTTACAGTTGTGTTGCTGTTCAATCATTTCACTCATGACTCTTCAGGACCCCATCTGGGTTTTTCTTGGCAAGGATACTAGAGTGGTTTGTCATTTCCTTCTCCAGCTCATTCTACAGATAAGGAAACTGAGGCAAACAGGTTAAGTGACTTGCACAGGGTCACATAGCTAGCAAGTGTCTGAGACCAGATTTGAACTCAGGAAGAAGAGTCTTCTTCATTCCAAACCCGTTGCTCTATTCACTGTACCACCCAGCTGCCCCGAATCTGATGGTATGTTAGAAAATATTCACTATGGACAAAATGCATTGAAACAGAGTTGTAAAATACTTTAGTCTTTATATCTCCAGAATGATGCCTGACACATACCAGGAGGGTAATAAATGCTTGTTGAATAAATGAATGATTGAAAACAGAGCATTGAATTATGGACAGTGGACTAGTCAGTCATTGATCAATATCAGTCAGCCTCGGGATCACTGATACTGCTATTGCACTGAGAGACCAAACCCTAAGAACCGCTGTTAGTGAATGGAACTAGGGCAGAGGAGCTACAGTACATAAATAAATAGATAGATAGATGGATAGATAAATAAATAAATAAACACGAAGATTTAGGACCATCAAGGCACAGCCAGTTACCTCATGGACCAGGAGGGTTCTGCATGCATCATTATGAATTCATTAAATGTGGCTGTCAATTCACATGATGAGGAAACACTTATCTCAACATGGGAAGATTATCATCTACTTTGGTCAACATCCAGAATGTTATAGTGTGTTAAAATTGGATCTGCTTGAGAGGTTGACATAATAGTCACAAGGAGGTTGATGATAAAGAAACCCAAAAAAAGGTATGTTAGAAAGGAGTATGTACATACGTGTACATACGTATGTGTATGTATGTGTGCATACGTGTGTCTGTTGCATCTAGCCTTGATCTTGCTCTGAAATCTTAGTCCTAAATAGATGTCCTCTTCCTTTGCTTTTTGACCCCTGTTGTGACATTCAGTAAGATGTGATTTTCATTTCACACTGACATGTTTCATAAACAAAATGTATGTTTATGTCTGACTCTGCCCAAGCTGCTAATTATGGTCTTCTTTTTCTATAGCTCACTATTAATAAATCATTTCTTTGGCCTATATAGAAAACAATTTATGTTATGAAATAAAACCCTCCCTTCAAAATGTATGCCCTTGGGGTACATGTGGGGGGGATCACAAACTGTTATTATTTTCCCTTAGATAGATATAAATATTAGCATTCCCTCTGCTTTAAAGATTATTTTTATGTGGCTACTTTATAAACAATTAAAGGGAACTAGTTCTTCTGTAGTCCCATGCTATGTCTACATGACACCAAAACAACTGATTTTTTTAAATGTTTTTTGAATTAGTTTAAACAGCTTTTGGAACATAGCACAGAGTTGGTTTTTTAAATTTGAGTTTTAACGTGTTATATGTTAATAGGTAAACAAAGAAGAAAGTTGAGGAAATGTTAGCATGGTGCAGAAAATGGAGCTGGGAATGCTAGTTCTAGCTTTACCTAATTTTTTGTGGGATCTTAAGCAAATGCCTTGAACTCTGTGGGCCTAAATTATAAAGCAAGCAAGTTGAGCTAGCTGATATTGAGGTCCCTTCCCATAGTAAATAATCTAGAATCCATAATTCAGACTAACAAAGCCTGTTAATAAGGAACATATTGGCATATGGTTGCCTGGTCCCATTGAGGGAGTTTACTAGGTAATTGCTTCAAGTTTTTCCTCTGTCTGCCAGTATTTTGCTTCTTTTCTAATATATCTATTCTGTATTTGGTAGGGTACACAAGGAAATCCATTTTCCAAACTCTCAACACCGTAATTACAGCCCAGCAGATAAAATGTTGTAAAATATGATCCAGAAGCACTCTTTAAGCAACGGCCTTGCAGTCAAAAGATTGGGGGTTTGAGTCCCAGCTTTGACACTTATCAGCTGTGTGATTGTGAGGGCAGTTTGCCTCTCTAAGGCTCAGCTTCCTCATCTGTAAATTGGGGATAATGACAGCTAGACTTCTTTTTTCATGATGTTGCTGTTTGGAAACCATTTTTTCTTAAACTGAGAAGCATTATATAAATGTGAGCTATGATTATAAGATGATGGTTGTAGTTTATTTTAATTTAAACATTTAAAAGATTAAGTTCAGAAAACTGGATTTTTGGCCATATTTTAATTCAACTTTAGTTAATTTTATCTTTAAAACATTTAAAATATGTAGGGTTTAGATTTCAGGGATGGAAGGATCTTATAGGTCAGCTAGCCCAATACTGTCATATTACAATTAAGACAACTGAGGCCCAAATGATTTAAGGAACATTTCCAAGGTCACACAGAAAGCTGGTGATAGAACCAGGGATAGGACCCAGGTAGCTGGTTTTCCAGTCCAATGCTCTTTTCTCCCATATCTTGCTTCAACATCCTACTGTCCTTACTTCTAATAATCCTGTGTCTACTCGAGTTGCCTGTGGAGACAAAGCAGGAAGTGTCAGCTGCTCTATTGCCTTCAGCGGGGTTTTCAAGTGTAGACATACTTCCTTTCATTGCACTTCACAGATACTGTATGGGGGTTTTTTCCCCAATTTTTAAACAGTTTTATTTAAAATCTTGAGTTCCAAATTCTGTCCCTTCCTCACCTCCCCCCACCGCACCCAAGACAGTTAGCAATCAGATATAGGTTATATATGTGCATTTCCATATTAGTCATTTTGTACAAGATGACTCAAATAAAAGAAAAAAACGAAAGTGAAAAATACATTCCTCAGTCTGTATTCAATCAATACCAGTTCTTTCTCTGGAGGTGGACAGTATGCTTCATCGTTAGTCCTTTGGGGTTGTCTTGGATCATTGTATTACTGAGAATAGCTAAGTCATTCACAGTTCTTCATCAAACAATATTGCTGTAATTGTGTACAACTTTCTTCTGGTTCTGTTCACTTCACTTTACATCAGTCTATGTAATTCTTTCCAGGTTTTTCTGAAATTATCCTGCTTGTCATTTCTTACAGCACAATAATATTCCATTACAATCATATACCACAGTTTTTTATTCATTTCTCAATTGATGAATATCCCTTTGATTTCCAATTCTTAGTCACTACAAAAAGAGCTGCAGTGATATTACTGGATCAAAGGGATTGTACAATTTTATAGCCCTTTGGGCATAGCTGGCAGCATTTTTTAACAACATGTACTCACATTGTGTCTCTGTGTCACGTTTTAGTAATTCTCGCAATATTTCAAGCTTTTTCATTATTATTTTATCTGTTCTGGTGATCTGTGATAAGTGATCTCTGATGTTACTATATAAGAAGGTACAAGAAAGTGAACTCAGTTGATAAATATTGTATGTCTTCTGACTGCTCCAAGACCAGCCATTCCGTGTCTTTCTTCCTCTCCTCTGGCCTCTCTATGCCCTGAGACAGAACAATATTGAAACTAGGCCAACTGATAACCCTACAATGGCCTCTAAGGGTTCAAGTGAAAGAAGAATCAATAGATGAGGCAAACTTGATTGTTTTCTTATTTTAAGAAATTGCCATAACCACCCCAACCTTCAGCAACCACCACCCTGGTGAGTTGGCAACCAACATCAAGGCAAGACCCTTCACCAGCAAAAAGATTATGCCTTGCTGATGGTTAGCATTTTTTAGCAATAAGATATTTTTGAATTAAGGTATGTGCATTTTTTACACATAATACTATTGCACACTTAATAGACTACAGTGTAGTGTAAAGATAATTTTTATATACACTTTTATATATAACTTTTATATAACCAAAAAATTCATGCCACTCACTTTATTGAAATATTCACTTTATTGAGTTGGTCTGGAACCAAACCTGCAATATCTCCAAGGTATGCTTGTATCCTTAAAAGTATTCTTCTACCCACACCATATGCCAGGTAATTTTCCTTCCATTTCCTCATCAGATATGATTTTCTGGTTGCCATCCCAGTAATGTAGACATGAAGACTGTAGACAGAAAAGTGTTTTACTTCTTTGGCAGGGAGGTAATATCTAAGGGTATACTATATAATATTAATGTATGCATGCTTACATATGTGTGTGTTTATTGACACGTGTATATGCTAAAAGTCAAATTGTAATTTTATGTCTTTGATAGGAGGACACTATAACAGTACATAGTAAATCAGTCATTGCACACACATATATACTCTATATTATAAAGTAGAATGAGGGCAGATTTTACAAATAAAATTTTATTGATACCTTTTGTCTTTATATAACCTACATTTCTTAGTTTAGTGTTTTATACCACCCTCGCCCTGACCCCTTCTACTTCCATGAAATCCTTTGTAACATAGAATAAAACAGAAGGGATAAAATAATTCAGCAAAACTAATCAACACATCGAAAATATCTGACATTGTATGAAGTGTTCTACATCCGTGGTGCCTTTTGCTATCTGTTCTCTCTTCTTAGGGACCGAGCTTGGTAATCATAATTTTAAAGCATTCATTTTCCATTGTTCTGCTCTTCTTTCCATTGGCTTTGTTATCACCACTGCGAATCATCTGTTCATAAGTCTTCCCGTGCTTCTCTAAATCCATTATATTCTTATCATCATTGTCGTTTCTCACATCACAGTAATGTTACATTATATTTGTGTGCTACGGCTGGCTCAGGCATTCCCTAATTGATGGGTATCTACTTTGTTTCCAGTTCTTTGCTACCAAAAATAGAAGTGTTGTTATAAATATTTTGGTATACATCAGGCCTTTCTTTTTATCACAAGGGTAATGTTTTTCAGTGATTACTTACAACAAAATAAATACCCAGCATGGAACATTACATACACAGTCAGGCAAGGTTCCTGTGTTGACTGGTTTTGCTAAATTGATTTTTTCCCTTTCTTTTCATTCTTTATTACAAGGGATATTTCTCTGGGTTGGGTGAGGGGAGGGAGATATTTAGGAATGAAGGTGATATAAAAACAAAATATATTAAACAAACATTTCTTTAAAACCCACATTTCTTTTATTGCTTTCTTTTCTCTCCACACTTATATTCAGCGAGTACTTTATTATGCTGGACCCCCAATGACTTAGAGAACTGAAGTAGTCGACCCTAAGTCTCTCCTTCCTACTTGCTACGTGGCTCATGAACTTAACAGGAGACTGACGCATTTGTGGGCACTTCAGCTGGTGCACATGTGTCCGCTGGCCTTTCCCAATGTCAGCTTTCAGGATCTGTGTCCCAGTGGTCTTGTGCTTTGAGCGTTCAACCCTAGAGTCGTGGTCCTGAATACAAATATAGCTGCTTCCCACCCAAAAGGACATTTCATTTATTTAAAAAATTGTTTTCTTTGGGCTCCTTTAATCCTATGGGACATTTTCTTGATGAATAGCAAGTAAGATCCCTAACCAGACTATTGTTATAAATAACCATGGCACTAATTCAGACCATTTGCAATCAGAAACAACTTTTTTTTCTGGGGGAAAAGAGGTGGCTGACTTAACCTCAACATTCAGGACATGATTTTCCTTTAAAATAACTACACCATCCATCTTTTTTTTTGCCATTGTATCAATTTCCTAATGAATAGCCATACCCTCTCTCCCTACTTTATGTTTCTATAGTGATAAGTCTATGCATCATCTCTGGCTTTTGTGAAGTAAAACATGGAGGGAGTAAAAATAAAAGCAAAGCCAGTGACTCATTTTTGATTAGAGTAAAGTCTGATTAGGTGGTGATTGTTGAAAATGTGATCACCAGCACAAAGATACTGCGTGCTGGAAAAATAAAACATGCAACATACGTTTTTAATTACACATTAGAAAACGCAGAAAGAGTCAGCAGTTTCCAAACTAGTGAATCTTGTCTCACAGGTGCAGGTTTTTTCAGTATTATTATTTTCATCCATGCAGAACAGAACTTGACTCGTGGTCACATGCTGCCTGTTACTGAGATCTGAGTAATGCATTAAGTAATGGATTAATGTGTCTGGATTGACTAATGTGGTTACGGGAGCCTATTTGGATCTAAAATGTGTGCATTTGGGATGAGTTTTATCAATTGGATAATGTACATATTTTTTCTGAGGAGGCTGAATTGGGGGGAACAAAGGGGGAAAAGTTGTTTAGCAAAAAATTTTTCATCTGCTCCAAGTTATATTTTGGCCAACGATTCTAAAGGTCTACGTGCCTATGATTCTGGGAAGGAGAGCCAACATTGTATGGCCCTTACTGAAGGGTGGTGTCTGAATGTGACCATGGGTAGTTTCTTGGTCTGCAGGCTAGGCCTGCTTAGGATCTTTCACCCAAACTTTGTGATTCATGAGATTAAAACTAAAAACAAAACAAAACAAACAAACAAAACCAGAGAAAATGCTCAATGATCCAGAAAGAACTAATACATTTCAGGGACTAAGACTTTATGCCAGTTGATTTCATGGATAGTTATAGTTGGGTGAGCATTAGTAGGTCACTTCCCCCCTGGGCCCTGGTTTCCTCCATCACAAAATGACTAGATGATTTCTAAAGGCTCTTCCGATTAAAGTCTCTATGGGTCTTATGGATTAGTGGGTCTGTTGGGCTACTGTTTCAGAATAGGTGAAGATAGCTAACAGTTATTGAATGATGGAAAGACCATTGGATTTATTGCCAAAGGACTTGAGTTCAGATGCCGGCAATGCGACTAATTATCTGCATAACTTTGGGCAGACTGGGCAACTACTCAGGGCCTCTGTTTCTTCATCTGTAAAAAATAAGAAAATTAGACCCAATGATCTCTAAGGTCAAATCTAGCTCTGCCTGCAGTAATTATGATGCTTTGTGAGACAGTTTGTGAATGATTTTTGTAATATAGATTCACTAAAGCCCTACGTTTAGAAAGCCCTGTTCTCCCTTTTTATCTCCACAAGGCAAAGCAATGCGTCCTGTGGACCTATGCAGAGGAGAAAGCCCATTTTTGCAAATTCATCCCTTAATCAATCAACTCTTTATTATGTATCTACTATGTGCTAGGTATGGTGCTAAGCACTGAGGATGCAAGTACAAGTATTGAAGCAATTCATTCTTGCAATGAGCTTACATTATTACCTCATAAACCCGTACGGAGCCCATGACACTAGAGATTTCATTTTGTGGGTTGCAGAATTGGCCTGAAGGACTAGCAGCATTGTCAAAAATGTTTTATTTCTTTTATTTTGGCATCCCATTTATCTTTAGATATATAACCCCCTTCACCAGCATCACTCCCCTCCCCCAACAAAGGAAAGCTGCCGATCAAACCCAAAGGACAAAGCTATTACTCCTACATGTGCAACATGATGTACTTGTTGTCCCCCACCTTTTTATTGGAAGAAGAGAGGTGAATTTTAGTCATCTGTTTTCTGAGCAACCGCAATGACTGCTTAGAGGCATGTAGGTGGTGCTGTGGATAGACTGATGTATCTGGAATCAGGAAGACCCGAATGCAAATCCAACCTCAGATACTTACTAGTTGTGTGACCTTGGGCAAGTCACCTCACTTCGGTCTGCCTCAGTTACCCCAGATGTTGTGAAGATAAAATAGACATTTGTAAATTTGCTTCCCAGACCTTAAGTACTGTATAAATGCTAGCTAGTGATTATCATTCAGCTTTCTCCTAATTTTCTCTTCATTTGCATTAGTGTGGCCAGTGTGCATATGGTCCTCTTGGTTCTGCTTCTTTTGGTCAGTACAGTCAGATCTTCTTGGGTTTCTCTGAATTCCTCAACATCAGTAACTGTTTCTCTTGGTGTCATGATATGTTATCGCATTCATATGTTGCAAGTTTAAAACCTTTCCTCTGTCAGTGGCCACTCACTTTATTTCTAGCCTTTTTTTTTGTGGTTAAACTATTGTGAAACAGGCCAGCCTGGATATTTTGGTAAACACCGAGCTGTAATCGACATTGGTCACAACACCCTCAGGAGTCAGAGATCTGAGCTAAAGTTTCTTAGTAGGTCCACTAGCCTGGAAAATGCCATTTGGGCCCATAGTGTGAGCTCCTTGGTGTGGGCTTTACCAGTCAGTATTTCTGGGTACGAAGTCAGAACAGGATGGTTTCCCCAGGTGTTGCATGACTGTGGTTATGGGCAATATTTTTGGCTCCATCTCTGGGTCTCAGGTATCTGCCTGCTGTGCTCTGGCTCTTCTTCTCTATTCATCAACGGTTTCCCAGAGAAGTCACCAGAAAGTCTAAAAATAGGTGAGGAGCAGTTTTTCTAATTTAGGAAGAAAAGAACTACTGGATGGCTCAAATACAAGGAGATTCCAGCTTTAAAGTTAGTGCAAAAGTAAATAAATATGAATCATGCTCCCTTCTAAAGTTGAAATAAGGGCAAAACAGAAGATTTTTTGTTTGTTTTTTCTGCTTTTGCTTTGTTTTTGGAGAAGAACCATGATAGAAATATTCCAGTGGGGAAAAAATGACACTGCTTCTCCTCTCAATTTCTGTCCCTCCCCCAGTTTATCTTGTCAGGTCTGTTTATGGGGCTTCCCTGTTTTAATGGAAAGAAATATTTACAAATATTATGTGTAAAGAGAGTTCTACTTTCATTTTCAAATTCAGCTCAACCTTTATGGACTCATGTCAATCACTGGTGCTCAAAACATTTTGAGCAGCGTTTGTTGGACCAGGAGGCCTCGTTGTACACACATGACTCACCCCACCTCCCAACTCCTTCCCATTTCTTTCACCCCATCCCCACATACCACCTTAAGTTACACTGTATGGACATATGTGAAGCCTTATGAATCCAAAGAAACAGACTCGATCTATTGTAGCTTGGGAAAGGGAAAGGGAAGGAGAGGGAATAAGCATTTGTATAGCACCTAGCATATGGCAGGCACTGTTCTAAGCACTTTACAAAGATTACCTTCAGGGGCAGAGCCAAGATGGTGGAGTAAAGTGACCATTTTTACTGAACTCCCTAACACTCCCCTCTAAACAATTTTAAAGGGTACTTCAAATTGTATTCTAATGGCACAGCAACAACAAGAAGTCATGACTTCAAAAGACCCATGATGGAAAATGCTATCCACATCCAGAAAAGAACTATGGAGTCTGAATGTAGATCAAAGCATACTATTTCCTCTCTCTTTTTTTTGTTACCTTTTCATTGTGGTTCCTCCCATTGGTTCTAATTCTTCTTTACAACATGACTAATGTGAAAATAGGTTTAATATGAATATATGTGTACACCCTATATCAAATTACATGCTGTCTTGGGGTACGGGAGGGGGGAGATGGGGAGAAAATTTGGAATTCAAAATCTATGGAAGTGAATATTGAAAACTAAAAATAAGTAAATAAGTTTAATTAAAAAAACTAAAAACGACAACTACAAAAGTCACAATGAGTCATTTTTTCAGCCCAGGACAGCTTGAGAGGACAGAGAGGGCTGAGGATACCCAGGGAGAAGGGACACTAGCTGTGGGCCTTGGAGGTACTAGCAGTGGTGGCAGCAGCAGCAGCACCAGAAACATTCAGTGCTCTGGTCCAAAAGAGTTTACTGGTACTCCCATGCTAGTACTAGGTGCAGGACCAAGAACCATCTGGCAACTCCATTGCCCATTACCCAGTTCTGAGTCATAGTTCCAGGGCAGATAGGTGCAGTTGTATTCATAAGAGAGCAGGAGCTCTACCTAGGTAAGGACCAGAATGCAGACCATAAGGGCAGTGACCAGATCTCTCCCTCAATCACACCCCCTTGGAAGCATTGAAAACTTACAGGGCCCCAGACCTAGCTGTGAAAATATTGAGACATAAAAGCCTAAAGTTCAGGGTAGTTACTACCTGGCTCTCACATATCCCCCACTCCTGCCACCAGAGATAAGTAGAGTACAACTCTTATATAAAGTCTAAAGTCAAGAAATAGGCTAGAAAAATGAGCAAATAACTAAAAACAAAGAAACAAACAAATCCTGATCATAAAAAGCAATTATGGTGACAGGGAAACTCAAGACACAAACTCAGAAGACAATGACTTGAAAGCAACTATAATCAAAGCCTCAAAGAAAATGCAAATCAAACACAAGCCCAACCAGAATTCCTAGAAGAACTAAAGAAAGGGATTTTTCAGAAGAGCAAGATAAAATTTAAAATCAAATAAGAGAGAGGAAAAATTGGGGGGGGGGAAGGAAGCAATGCAAGAAAATATGAAAAGAAAATTAACAGCTTAGTAAAAGAGGCGCAGAAAAATAGTGAAAAAAAATTTCTCAAAAATCAGAATTGGCCAAACGGTAAAAGAGAAAATAATTCCTCAAAAGTTATGGTTGATTTAGCAGAAGCTAATGACTCTATGAAATATCAAGAAACAATAAACAGAGTCAAAAGAAGGAAAAATTAAAAATGTGAAATATCTCATAGGAAAAAATATTTGGCCAGGAAGATTGAGGAGAGATAATTTAAAATTAATTTGACTACGGGAAAGCCATAATTATAATAAAAAGAGCCTAGATATCATATTTCAAGTAATTATCAAGGAAATGTGCCCAGGTATTTTAGAACCAGAGGGCAAAATAGAAATTGAAAAAATCCACTGATCACCTCGTGAAAGAAATCCCAAAATAGAAACTCTCAGGAATATTATAGCTAAACTCCGGAGCTCTCAGGTCAAGGAGAAAATACTTCAAGCAGCCATAAACAATCAACTGAAATACTATGGAGCTACAGGCAGGATTACATGAGACATAGCAACTACCATTGTAAAATGTGGAGGGCTTGGAATATGATATTCCAGGAGGCAAAGGAGCTAGGATTATAATAAAAAATAACCTACCCAGCAAAACTGAATATAATTCTAAAACGGGAAAAATGGATACTTAATTAAATAGAAGACTTTCAAACATTTCTGATGAAAAGACCAGGATTGAATAGAAAATCTGACCTTCAAACACAATTCACAAGAAACCCAAAAAGGTAAACACGAATGAAAAATTATAAGGAACCTAATAAAGTTAAAATATAAACATTCCCAAATGGGACTATAATACGTGTAAACCCCTAAAAACTTTATTATCATTAGGGCAGATAGAAGGAATCTAGTTAGGCAGAGGGAATGGATGGGAGTCTATTATATGGGATGACCTCAAAAGAGAAAAGGAAGGATAAAAAGGAGTGATATACTGGGAGAAGAGAGAAGGGAGAAGTATGGGGAAAATTGTCTCATAAAAGATAAGCACAAGGAAGAGTTTTTAAAATTAAGGGGAAAATGGGAAGGAAGATGTAACACTTAACTCACTCTCATCTGAATTGGTTCAAAGAGGAAAAGGAAAAAATATATGTGTATAGATAGATAGATATAGTTAGAGAGATATAGATATACACACATGGTTCCTTAGGGTAATATTTTATAATAGAGACCTGTTATAGAAGCTAGTTTGTTGCAGGCACTACCGGTTTTCGTGACTTTTCTTTTGCTATCTCATTATCATTCGTAAGCAGGTGTTTAACCCAACTTGTTGCAGCACCCCTTCATCCATCTTCCTCATGAAATTCAGGGAGGAGTATTTAATCCATATATCTCTCTAACTTTTTTTTTGTCCTTACAAAGACCTCTACCTTCTGATATTTTTGTGGTGTGAAAGGGTCAGGGTCTGAACCTCTGTTTTTATCCCTATTGAGAACTTTCAGGGAAGAAACTCCCCATACTAATGAAGATCATAATTCAGCAAGTTGTGAAGTGACTTATCTAGGATCATACATCCAAGATGCATAAGGAGCAGGACTTGATGACAGGTTTTCTTAACTCCAAGGCCACTCTATATACTCTGCCGTTCTGTCTCTGGAAGAAAACACCTTAGAAACATTATTCAGCCCCTGGGGATACTCGGTGCAGTGACTTGTTTCTATGGTGGCTAGCAGCTTGAGAATGCTTTGCCAGTCTTCAATGAGCATCATACATGTATGAATGGGACTATATCATAGATCTAGGTAGTAACAAGAATGCAGATTACACTTATGGAAAAAACTTGCCAAGTTCTTCAGGTCTTCAATAAACACTGACCCTGCCTGATCTGGGCAGGTATATAAAAGAACAGCTATGGTTTTCACATGAAGTCAGTTTGGTAGAGCTCTATTCTTGGGGGGGCATTTCAGGCTTTCAGCTTCTAGTCAGTCTCCCTGGCACAATTCACAAACCCCCTTCTCCAATTTTTAATTTTATTTCTTTCATCCCTTCCTCAGAGGGAGAACTCAGTGAAGCCCCCTCCTTGCTGGTCCTTTAGAATTTTTAACCTTCTTTTTTTGAACTTTTACTTCAGGGAAGGTTTCCTTGACTGCTTGACCAACAGCAAGGAGTTGGTCCTTCTTCTTACTCCAAGGTTTGTAGCCAGCCTGCTCCCACTGACCCTTTCCTCCTGCGTGCTAATGTAGCCAAAGAAGATTTGCATTTATGCCCCTCTAACACATGATAGCTATGTGAATAACATGTCACAACTTCTCTTAACTCAGTTTCTTCATCTGTGAAAGGGTGATGGCACCTTTAGTAATACCTCAGAGGGCAGTTCTAAGTCTCAAGCACAATTCCACATGTATTGTAGGACTGTATGTTTGCTTTGTAAACTTTAAAATGCTCTCAGTTATAATGGCATCACTAGTAATCTTGCTGAAAGCCTAGCTCAGGCCCTTTCAGACAAAAAGAAATGATAAAAAGCCTTTCATAAAGAGCCTACTTTGGATACATGACAAACTCTCTATCTTACTGGATGAGGAAAAATTAATTCACCCCAGGAAGAAGTTGAAGAAGCTCTACAGATTCTCCTGAATCAGCACCTTCTTCAAGCGCACAATAGAAATTAACCCACCACCAGAAGAAGGGAGAAAGTCTGAGGTCTTGAAGTCTTCCACCTTCTTATAGTTCCCATGGAGCTTCTTTTTTTACTTTTAAAAATGAGTTTATTATTATTTGCTAAGTAATAAATAGATTGTTAATCTATCCTTCCCATTACCCTTCATTGAGCAAATAACTAAAAACAAAAACAAAGCCTTCAATATATAGCAGCAAAAGAGGTAGCTTAATTTTTTCAAGCTGAGAGTAGAATGTTAATTACACAATCAACAGAATTTATTGAGTAACTACTATATTTCAAGCACTTTATTAATGCAAATTCAACCAATCAACAAAATCTGTTTCCTACTTGTGCCAGGCAATGGAAATCCAAAGATGATGATGAAATAGTCCTTACCCTCAAGGAGCCTTCCTTCTATAGGGGAGAAAATATCTACATACATATATACATATAAACAAGGTGAATACAAAGCAATTGGGATGTGGAATGTGGGATGTAGGATATTTATTATGTTCTAAGCACTGCTGAGACAAAGGCAAAAACAAAAGTTATGGACCTCAGGGAACTTGTATATACTACTGGAGAATGCATGTATACAGACAAGTAAATACAAGGTCATTTGAGAAGGAAGGAGGGGTTTGGGCGAAATCATGAAAGCTTAACAGAGGAGGTACTACCCCAGCCAAAGCTAAGGTCCGAAGGAAGCTGAGGCAGCGCAGAGTGGTTGGGTAGCTGGGGAAGGAGTGTGGAATATATAGTGTATATTATTAGCATATGTAGTATAGATCATGTTATATTACATATTATCATATATGTTAATTGTTTTACATTATATATGTCACACATTTTAAGTTTAATCTTCATTAATTTTCTCTATCTCTTTCTTAAGTCCAGACAATAAAAAAACCCAATAAATCCAGTCCTGATTTGTAGTGTTTACTGATTTTCTAAGTGTAAATGCTCACACTAAAAATTTAACAATCAGTGGTTTGAACTGGCTCCAGCATCCCCCTGAAAGGGTTCTAAGAGGTGTCAATGAGGAGGGAGTATGGTTCAAACTGAGGTATGGAGAAGGTATAGAGTGCTGGATCTGGAGTCAGGAAGACTCATCTTCCTGATTTCAAATCTGGCCTCAGACACTTACTAGCTGTGTGACCTTGGGTAAGTCACTTAACTCTGCTTGCCTCTGTTTCCTCATCTGTAAAAATGAGCTGGAGAAGGAAATGGCAAATCACTTTAGTGTCTCTTCCAAGAAAATCTCAAATGGGGTCGCAAAGAGTAGGGACACAACTGAACTGTTGTTACATTAACTAAGTGTGAAAAAAAGGATTTATATGAAATAAGTCTGGAAAGGTAGCTTGAAGGCAGAGAATAGAACACTTCACTTAACAAGAGGGGAAGTTTTTATTTTATCCTAGAGGCAAGTGGGGAACCACTGAAGGTTTTTGAGCAAAGGAGTAGTATGGTCATGCTTATACCTCAGGAAGACTAGTTTGTGAAGGATGGATTAGAGAAGGGAGTGATGGAAGTAGAGCAATCAGGAAGCTGTTGAAGTAGTCCAGGAGAGGTGATAGGGGCCAGAACTAGTATAGAGACTGGGGGGAAAGGCATATATGTGACGAGATTAGAAAAATATATGCAAAAGAATAGAAGATGCTCAAGCTCTTGAGACCCTACAAATGACCAGAGTGCTCCAGGAGAGACCTGGAACAAAACCTGAACTTAAAAGGCCAAGGTTCTCCCACTGCATCAGGGGCCATCTCCAGTCACCCTGATCTATATCTTGCCACTGGACCCAGGTGGCTCTGGAGGAGAAAGTGAGGCTGGTGACTTTGCACAGCCTGCCTCAATTAAATCCAATTCACTTGCAAGTCCTGACATCACCTTCCTGGTGCCATGGTTTTCTTTGAGAACGGAGAATGAAGGACAAACAACAACTACCTGCCTTTATAATTATAAATAAGCAGCTCTTATCTTTTTTCTCCCTTATTAGTCTCCCTTATGATTCTAGATCTTTCTCCAAATAAATTTTGTAATTATTTGATAAGGTACTTTATTTTTTTTAAATTTCACTTAATAGTATTTATTTTTTCCAATTACATGTAAAGATAGTTTGCAACTTTCATTTTTATAAGATTTTGAGTTCCAAATTTTTTTCTCCCTCTCTCCTTCCCCATACCCCTCCCCAAGAAGGCAAGCAAACTGATATAGCTATGAGAAAGAAAAAAACAACAACAAAAGAGAAATAGAGTCTGCATTCAGACTCTATAATTCTTTCTTCTGTATGTGGATAGCATTTTCCTTCATGGGTCTTTTGGAATTAATCATTGTATTGCTGAGTCTATCATAGTTGATCATCACACAATGTGCCTGTGACTGTGTACAATGTTCTCCTGGTTCTGCTCACTTTACTCAGGGATCAGTTCATATAAGTCTACCAGGTTTTTCTGAAGTCTGCCTGCTCATCATTTCTTAGAGCACAATAGTACATTCATATACCACAACTTGTTCAGCTATTCTCCAATCAATGGGCATCCCCTCAATTCCAATTCTTTCCACCACAAAAAGGGCTACTATAAATACTTTTGTACAGGCGGGTCCTTTCCTCTTTTTATGATCTCTGTGGGATACAAACGTAGTAATGGTGTTGCACAGTTTTATAGCCCTCTGGGCATAATTCCAAATTGTTCTCCAGAATGGTTGAATCTGTTCACAACTCTACAACAATGCATTAGTATTCAGTTTTCCCACATCTTCTCCACATTTATCACTTTACCTGTTTTTTCATGTTAACTAATCTGATAGGTATGATGTAGTACCTCAGAATTGTTTTTAATTTGAATTTCTCTAATCAATAGTGATTTAGAGCATTTTTTTCATATAACTATATATAACTTTAATTTATTCCTCTGAAAACTGCCTGTTCATATCCTTTGACCATTTATCAATTGGGGGGAATGGCTTGTATTCTTATAAATTTGACTCAATTCGTTACATATTTTAGAAATGAGGCCTTCATCAGAGACAGTGGCTGTAAAAATTGTTTCTCAGCTTTCTGCTTCCCTTCTAATCTTGGTTGCATTGGCTTTTTGCAAACCCTTTTTAATTTAATAAAATCAAAATTATCCATTTTGCATTTCATAATGTTTGCTATCCCTTATTTGGTTATAAATTCTTCTCTTCTCCATAGAGCTAACAGGTAAACTATTCTTTGATCTCCTAATTTGCTTATGGTATCACCCTTTATGTCTAAATCATATACCCATTTTACCTTATCTTGGTATATGGTATAAGATGTTGGTCTATGCCTAGTTTCTGCCATACTATTTTCCAGTTTTCCTAGAAGTTTTTGTCAAATAGTAAGTTCTTATCCCAGAAGCTGGAGACTTTGGGTTTATCAAACTCTTCTGTACCTAACCTATTCCACTGATCCACCACTCTATTTCTCAGCCTATAAGGTACTTTCTTGATAGTTTGATTGGTATAGCACTAAATTTGTGAATTAATTTAGTTACTGTGATTTTGATTTGCACAGCTACATACAAGCTGCACATATTGGATCTTGTTCTGGCAATGGTTCTTTATCCTCTAGTGAAGTTCAGACTCCTTTGGCATTGGAAGACCTCCAGCATCTGGCACCACTCTATCTTTCTAACTATCTCTCACATTACTCTTCTCTCCATACCTTATCTGCTTGGTATGGACAAGTGGACAACTAGCCCACCCTGGTGAATGTTGCTCATTGGAAAGTCCCCTAGGCCTAAACTGACGTCTTCATCCATTGAATTCCTACCTCTCCCTTAAAGCCCAACTCAAATGTCTGGTCTAGGAAAACTTCCCTAATTTCTCCAAGTGATAATCACTTCTCACCCTCCCCACCCACTCTCTGTCCCTCAAACCATAAATAGCAATTTATGTACTTCCTTCTTATATACTACTCTTTTAAAATTTTGTATTAAAGTTATTTGTGTATGTGTTAGATTCTGGTGTGGGACAAGAAACTCCCTAAGGAGGTGACCCAGTCTCATCTTAACTTCTTCATCTCCCTTAATGCCTGGAACAGTTCTGTACCTCTTTTAGATGCTTAATAAATACTTAATTGAATTAAATTCAAAGTCTTGTCTGCCAAAATAAATATATCTAAATAAGTGAACAAATAATAAATGAGTGAACTAGTAGTAGTAGGCCCTAGCATAGGACCTACCTATCAGGGGTGTATTAGGAGCTTGAATAAATGTTTATTGATGATGGTGACATTCAGAAATTCAAGACACCATATCATTAAGCCTAGCTAGGGTCCTAGATTCCAATGTAAGCATTAGCATGGCCTTTGAAAAGCTGGCAAGCATTCTCTTTAAATGTTTATGTATGAAGGGGTAAGCTCCAGTTTCCTTTTCATTGGCACACAGTTTCCTCCTCTGTATATATCAGAGAAATACTTAAAACAAATGCCAACCTCTCTCCTACTCAAAGCAAGAACAATAAAATTAGCCAGACAATGTGAAAGTAGCTTTTGCCTTACAGGGGGCCCACCCAAAAGAACAGGACCCCTCTCCAAGAAGGTCTGTTTATTTGGAAATTAATATGTGGGGAGGAGACCCTTTCAGAAATCTTTATTTGAAACCTCGGGATTTAGCTGACTGGAATCCTTGGCCTAAAAGAGTATTCCTTAAAAGCAGGATAATTTTCCTTGGCCTGGGGTAAAAGGGTATGAGAAGATGCTTGGAGCAGTGTGGGTTAGCTAAGAGAAGGTGGGGTGGAGTAAAGTGGGTGCTAATAGAGATCCTGTTAGTGATTGGATTCAGACCCTGATTCCTCCCTTTTTGTCTAAGTAATTAAATAATCAATCAACAAGCATTTAGTTAGTGTCTAATATGGCCTCATATGTGCCAGGCACCCTGTTAGGTATTGAGGATACAAAAATAATAAATGAAACAATCCTTACTCTCAGGGAACTTACATTGGAACACTCTATCTTTGGTGGTGGCTTCCTTGGTACAGTACAGGGTAGGCTGGATTTGTAGTGAGAGGACCTCAGGTTCCAATTCCAGCTCTTCCATTCTCTCCTGGTGGGACCATGGGTAATCTCACTGAGCCTCAGTTATTCATCTAAAAAATGAAGGGGTTGAATTAGATGTTCTCTGCAATCCTTTGTAGCTCCAAATTTATGATCCCGTTAGGCTTTATGAAAAAAAAAATCAGATCCAAGCCTATAGAGTTTTCACTATTAAAATTCCAGAGCTTTCCTACCGCAGAAGCATAGGAGATATCAAACTTATAGTATGTACAAATCATTTTATTTTTGTCAGGAAACATGTAAATTCAAGATTTTTAAAAGAAGAAATCTTCATTTTACTTATTTTCATTCTATCTGTACTTAATAAATATCCTAAAATGCAAAGGCTTTAGGAACATCAAAACATTTTTGATGCATATTAAAATGATTTAATAGCCTCAGAATTTAAAAGAATGACTCACCAAAATAAAATAAATCCACATTCCTGATAAAAGAAATTCCATTTCTATTTTTTAAAAGACATGCTTATTGACATGTTTTGTCTTTACAAACATTTACAGATCTCTTCTAACAAAGTAAAACAATTAAGAACAAACCTAACTATACAGAGACTTCATCTGAAAGTACATCCAACATTACACGTCTATAGCACACTCCCCTCAACCTCTCTATTATGTAAAAATTAACAGAAATCTATCTTCTCTCCCTCCTACCACCCACACTACTGAAGAACAGAGAAAAGAAAAGCAAATTCCTTGTAACTAATATTTTGTTGTTGCTGTTGTCGAGTTGTTTCAGTTCATGTCTGACTCTTTGTGACCCCATTTGAGATTTTCTTGGCAAAGGTACTAGAGTGGTTGGCCATTTCCTTTGCTCATTTTACAAATGAGGAAACCAAGGCAAACAGGGTTAAGTGACTTGCCTAGGTCACACAGCTAGTGAATGTCTGAGGCTGGATTTGAATTCAGGTCTTCCTTACTCCAGGTGGGCACTCTATCCACTGTGCAACCTAGCCACCCTGTAACTAATAATGCAGTCAAGCAAAACAAATTCCCTCATTAGCTATGTTTCTCAACTCTCTGTCTCTCTCTCTCTCTCTGTCTGTCTCTCTCTCTCCCCCACCTCTCTCACTCTTTCTTTCTCCATATAGATACATATACACACTTGTGCATATCTTGTACGTGTCTAATTCTCCACCCTAAATCTATCGCCTCTCTGTCAAAAGTGAGATGGTATGTTTCATCATTGTTCCTCTAATCATAGATGGTCATTATATTGATCATACAACTTTCAAAGTTGTTTGTCTTTATTTTGTTGTTATTATGTAAATTAGTCTCCTTGTTCTGTTCCTCTCATTCTTCATCAATTTACAAATCTTCAAAATTGTTTGTTTTTATAATATTGATGTTACAATTTAATTCTGGTTCTATTTTTTTCAGTCTGTATCTGTTCATTTAAGTCTTTCCATGTCCCTTTCAAATAATCTATTGCCTCATTTCTTATAGTATTTCTATAGCATTCCATCGCATTTAAGTGTCACATCTTATTTAGCCATTCCTCCATTGATGATGTCATCCCTCTAGTTTTCAGGTTTTTACCACTGGAAAAATAGTTATTGGGTATATAGGTCTAGTGGTGGTAGAACTGGATCAAAATGTATGCACGCTTCAGTAATTTTTTGTGTATACTTTCAAATTGCTTCCCAGAGTAGTTGGACCCATTCACAGGTCCACTAAGAGTGTATCAGTGTGCCTGTTTTCTCACAGCTCCTCCAACATTTATTATTTACCTTTTTTGTCATATTTTCCAATATGATAGATATGACATAGAATCTCAGAATTGCTTTAATTTGCGTTTATCTAATTGGTACTGATTTGGAACATTTTTCTTTCATATGGCTATGGGTTTATTCCCTTCAGAAATACCTATTTATATCCTTAGACCATTTATGAACTGGGACATGGCTCTTATTTGTATAAATTTGAATCTATTCCCTATGTGTCTTGAAAATAAGATCTTTATCAGATAAATTTACTGTCAAGATTCCCCCCCCCCGTTACCTGGTTCCCCTTTTAATCTGAGCTTTATTAGATTTTTGTATAAAAACTATTTAATTTTATGTAATCAAAATTACCCATCTCATCTTTGCTGATCCTTTCCATCCCTTATTTCATCATGAATTTTTCTTCTATCCGTAGCTCTGATAGATAGTTCCCTCCCCGCCTCCGCCATGTTTCTCTAATTTGTTTATGGTGTGACCTTTTATATCTAGGCCATGAATCCATTTGGAGCTTATCTTGGTATAAGTTATGGAGTGTTACTCTAAATCTAATTTCCTCCGTTCTGCCATTTAATTTTCCTAGCGGTTTTTATCAAATAGTGAGTCTTTACATTAGTAGGTGGGGGTTTTGTGTTTATAGAATACTAGGCTACTAGATACATTGGCTTTTGTGTGCTGTGTACCCAATCTGTTCACTGATCAATTTCTCAATTTTTTAACTGGGATTTATTTTGTTTTTGGAATTTCTGATCTATAGTTTGAGATTCGGCACTGCTAGGCCCTCTTTCTTCCTGCTTCTTTTTATTATTTTTCTTAAGATTCTTGACCTTCTTTGTCCTTGCATGAATTTCATTCTAGTTCTATAAAGTAATCCTTTGGAAGTTTGATTTGCATGGCATTGAATAAGTATATTAATTTAGGCATCATTGTCATTTTCATTATGAGCAATTTAAATTTCTCCAATTTTGTTATTTTTATTTCTATAAACTGTAGTTTGTAGTTGTATTAAAATAGGTCTTTCTGTATCTTGGTAGGTACACTCCCATGTATTTTAGACATTCTGTAATTATTTTAAATGGAATTTCTCTTTTTTCATCTTCCTTTTGGGTTTATTTTTATTATATAGAAATGCTAAAGATTTGGGTGGATTTTATAACGTGAAAGTTTGCTGAAGTAATTGTTTCAATTAATTTTTAGTTGACTCTTTAGTGTTTTTTAAAGCCACCATCATATCATCTACAAAAATTGATACTTTTCTTACATCTTACTTATGGTTATTCTCTCAATTTCCTTTCCTTCTCTCATTGCTATACCCAGACTTTCTAGCCTTATGTCAGAGATAAGTGTTTGACAATGGACATCCTTGTTTCACCCCAGAATTTATTGGAAAGGAGTCTAGTTTATCTCCATTTTATATAATGCTAGCTCTTGGTTTTATACAGATGCTATTTGTACTTTTGAAGGGAGATTTGTCTATTCCTATATTTTCCGGTTTTTTTTTAAATTTTTAACAGAAATGGATATTGCGTTTTTCAATAGCTTTTTCTGCAACTATTCATTTTTGTTGATTTTTTGTATTAATAAAGTTACTTATATTTACAATTTTCCTAATATTAAACTGGCCCTGTTCTCCTGGTATAATTCAGCCTGACCATAGTATATAATCCTTGTGATACATTGACTTTGTCTTTCAGACAATTTTGCATCGATATTCATTAAGGATATAGATTTATAGTTTTTATTTTCTGTTTTAAATCTCCTTGATTTTTAAAAATCTATACCATAATTATGTCATAGAAGGGATTTGGTAGATTCTCTTCTTTTGCTTTTTAAAAAATAGCTTGTATAATATCAGAATTAAATATTCTTTCAACATTTAATAAAATTCAATTGTGAATCCTTCTGGTCCTGGAATTTTTTCTTTAAAAGTTCACTTATGGTTTAATTTTTTCCTCTGAAATTGGGTTGCTCATATCCCCTATTTCTTGTTCTGTTGATTTGGGTTTTTCATATTTTTGCAAATATTAATTTATTTCATTTAGGTTGTAAGCTTTATTGAAATATACTTGGGGAAAATAGTTTCTAATAAAATCTTTGTTCTTCATTTACTGTGAACACTCCTTTTTACTTTTTACATTGACAATTTGGTTTTCCTTTTGCTTTTTAAGAATCAAATTAGATAATGGTTTGTCTATTTTATTATTCTTTAAAAATAGATTTTAGTTTCGTTTATTATTTCTTTTTTTTTGCAGGGGGGAAGGCAGGGCAATTGGGGTCAAGTGACTTGCCCAAGATCACACAGCTAGTAAATGTGTCAAGTGTCTGAGGCCGGATTTGAACTCAGGTACTCCTGACTCCAGGGCCGGTGCTCTACTCACTGTGCCACCTAGCTGCCCTTCGTTTATTATTTCAATGGTATTTTGTTTTCAATTTTATTAACCTCTACTTTGATTTATGGGATTTGCATTTACATGCTTAATTAGATTTTTAAAATTTATTAGTTCTCTAGGATTTTTAGTTACATTCCCAATTCATTTTTTTTGTTAATGAAAATGCTTTGAGATATAAATTTTCCCCTAAGAACTGCCTTGGTTATATCCCCCAAATTTCAGTATGTTGCCTCATTGTTGTCATTATCTTTAATGAAATTATCTATCATTTCTTTGGTTTCTTCTTTGACCCAACTATTCATTATGATTCAATCATTTAATCCCTAGTTGATTTTAATACTTTTTTCAACTGCCTTTTATTTAATATAATTTTATTGCATTGTGGTTGGTAAAAGATGCATGTGATATTTCCACTTTTCTATATTGGTATATCGGGTTTTTAATGTCCTAATGCATGATTGACTTTTTGTAAAGGTGCCATATACAACTGAGAAATAATCATAGTCTTTTCTCTTTTCATTCAGCAATCTCCAAAGATCTCTTTTATAAATTTTTCAGATTTTTAAAAACTTTTCTTGTTCATTTTAAAAATTAGATTTATCTATGTCTGATATGGGGATAAAATATAGTTTTATGGTCATTATTTTAGTTTTATTGTGTATTTTTTCTTGTAGTTATTTTTTTCTTTAAATATTTAGAAACTATGCTATTTGGTACATATATGTTAACTATTGAAATAATTTCATTTCCTATATTATCTTTTAGCAAGGTGTAGTTTTCCTTTTTATCACTTTTAATTAAGGTTATTTTTGCTGTTGCCTTGACTGAGATCATAGTTGTTACTACTCTTACTTTTTGATGTGTTCAGCTGATGAATAATAGATTGCTCTAACTTCTTATTTTAACTCTCCATGAATCTTTATGTTTTAGCTATGCTTCTTATAAACAACATATTAGTGAATTTACTTTCAAGTCCATTTTGCTAAATTCTTTCATATTATGAGTGAGTTTATCCCATTTACATTCGCAGTTATGATAGTTAACTCTTTCTTTCCCTCCATCCTATTTTCCTATGCTTTTTTCCTTTTCATACTCCTTTCTTTTTATTTATTTCAATTTGTTACCCTTTCTTTTTCCCTCTTTTAATCTTCTTTTCTCTGTCCCCTTCCTAAGCTTAAGTTTTATTTTGCTTATGACTAATCCCTCACTAAATTTTGTTGTTGTTCAGTCATTTCAATTGTATTTGGCTCTTCATGACTACATTTGGGGTTTTCTTGGCAAAGATACTGGAGGCAAACAGGATTAAGTGACTTGCCCAAGGTTACACAGTTAATAAGTGTGTGAGGCTAGATTTGAAATCAGGAAGATGATCTTCCTAACTCTAGGCCCAGTGCTCTACCCACTGTGACACCTGGCTGCCCAGCGTTTACCCGCTTTCCTACTTTCCTCTGGCCCCCTTCTTGTTCCTGTTGATATTCTTGTTGAACTTAGTATATTCCTATACCAAACTCTCTGTGTATTTGTGTTTGTGTATGTTCTGTCCTCTTTTGACAAGATTTTATGAAAAGGAAGTTTAAGTGACCACTGCTCCCCTCCCAACTCCTTTCATATTCATATATAGTTGTACTTGCAGACCCTGATTATGCATTAACAAGTGCTGGAGCTGGATAAGGCTGGGTAAGGCAAACCACTCCAGTATCTTTGCCAAGAAAACCCAAGTAGAGGCAGAGAAAATAGTCAGAAAAAAGGGAAGGAGCCAAAGGTTGATAACCTCTGAAGAAAAGTTTTGTTTTCAACAAAGAACCATGATTTGGGCCTACCCTGATGCAGAGGTCATCTCCTTCCAGGGCTTCAACACTCTTATGATTCTGTGGATTTGTCTTTTTTCTTCTAGTGCTTAGGACAGTGCCTGTTGTATAGTATGCACTTAAATGTTTCTTAAATGGAATTTTTCCCAACTCTGTGGCTGCCTTTCCTCTTTTCAGGTACCTGGTAGCCTTCTGATTATTCATCTCCTTCACTAATAAAAAACATGAAAGAATCTTATTATTATCATCAATTATTCAATAATTATTAAATAAAATCATATTGTATGGATTCCTTTTTATTCATCATTAATAAATACTTATTAATTTTTATTATTAATACAAATAATAATAGCTAGAATTTACATATCATTTTAAGATTTGTAAGGTATTTTACATATTATCTCACTTGATGCTTACAACTTTGTGAAGTAGGTTCTATTAGCATCAACATTTTACAGATGAGGAAACTGAGGCTGAGAGGTTGAATGATTTGCCCAAGGTCATGTTGGTAGTAAGTATCTGAGGTAGGATTTGAATTCAATAGTGTATTTATAGCTCTATATAGCTGCCCCTACCCAGAGCTGATTGTTGTTGTTATGTTTGTCCTTCATTCTTGAAGAGGACCATGACATCAGGGAGATGATGACACAGCTTGCAGCTGACTTGGATTTGAGTGAGGCAGGGCTATGCAAGGTCACCAGCCTCACTTTTTCCTCCAGAGCCATCTGGATCCAGGGACCAGATATTCATCAGGATGACTGGAGAAGCATTGGGAGACCCTGGCCCTTTTAGGCTAAAGTTTTTTCACATTCTCACTTTGAGCGAGGTAATGCCCATTCAGTGAATAGGCCTCTTTAAGAAGTTAATCAAGGGATGGCTGATATCCTCCTTTGCAATGGTAGGCTGATAAAATGATTCTTTTGTGTGAATGAATTTCTTTACATTTTTTTTTGGTTAAGCATTTGCACTTTGAACCAGATCTCTAATTATCCTGATAAAGGAATTCTGTGCACCAAGAACCAGGTGGAGAATTAGTTTTTGTTCCTGAAATCACACCATTGTGACTTTTAAGGCTTATCTTGACTGCACACCTGATTTAATCCACGTTGGTTATGGTTGGGCAGGATGGTGTAGTAGTAATTTAGATTTGAAGATCTTTCCCACCCATTAACAGGCCATGTGACCTGCTTATGTCATGGGAAGCCTAAGTCACATGTGGTAGGAGCAGCTTCCTGACAGGAAAAGGAGGTTATGACACAGAAAGTGCAGAGAGAGAGAGAGAGAGAGAGAGAGCGCAGTTATGGATGCTCCTGGCTGCTAATGGCTGTTGTGATAGTTAAAACTGAACAGGCTGACTTAGCCGTACTGTGAGTTTGTTTTTTGGGAAGACGCTAGCAGGGGGTCAGAGAGGTTTTAGGAAGGTGAGACTCCATGTTGTGATATTATGTATTGAATGTTTTACTGCTCTGATAGATTGGATAAATGGCTTGTGGGATATGGTTCTCTGGTGTCTGAATAAATGGTTTACTTCTTCTATCTTCTATGTGGAGAGTCTCATATACTTTGCAATACAGAACCACACAGGCATGTTGACAATTATCATCTACATTATTATTATTGCCTTACTGGTACATTATTCGGCATCACAAACAGGATTGCAAGGTATAAGATCTATATTTAGAGGTAGAAGGGCTTTAGAGGAAGAAATGGTTATCCCAGGATAGGAGGATGTAACTTATTGCTCCCTAGCAAAGGAATGGTCTAAAGGCACTGGTTTGTATGAGGACTGGAAACAGAAGCCACAGAGTGGAGGATGTAGGGAACCCTCTTTCAGAGGTGCTGGATAAGATTTCACATTTAAGTGACTTAGGAGACTGGGGAAAAAATAAATTTCCTTGAGAGAGAAGGGTAAATAACCAGCAGAGTCAATGTTGGAATAGAGTGACAAGAAAAGAAATGTTTATTGCTCTACTGAAAGCAGGGGTAGATTTTAGAAGAATAGATGGTATTCCAACTAATGAGCCATACAAAATGTACCAAGATAAGGGGCTTAATATGAAATGGAATAGAGAAGTAAGAACTGCCCCTACAAATCCTCCAGATCTTGAACCCTTGTATCCAAGTGAGTCACACCTTCAAGGACACTAGGGAATAGGCTGAGCCCCAGCTCCGATTAAAGAAACACACAGATGGGATATAGACCCCATGTTAATTTGACTATATATTGGAAAAATGGATCAAATACTGTAACTAGGGCATTGACACTGGGGCTGAGGCCAGCTTAATTTATGGAAACCTTGACAAATTTAAGCATGGAACTCCTATTACCTTCACAGGACTAGGAGGGGGCTGAAATATCAGCCAAATAAGTCAAACTGATGATGAAAATTGGACAGTTGCCTAAGAAAGACTATACCATGGTCATTATACCATTCCTGAATACATCATTGGAACAGATATATTGAAAGGTATAACTCTGAATTTGCCTGAGGGGAGATACCAGTTTGCAGTAAGGAAGATAGGAATTAATACAGTTTTAGGGGGTAAAATAAAAATGGACCCAATCACTTTACCTGAATCTTCTAAAGTAATTACTTTGAAGCAGTATCATGTGCCACGTGGGCAAGATGAAATTGCCAATACTATAAAGGAATATGGTGAAGCCGAAGTGTTAGTCCTTACAACAACTACTCGATGGAATAATCCTGCATGGCCAGTACAAAAGTCAGAAGGAATGTGGAGAATGACAGTGGATTATAGACAATTGAATAAAGTGACTCCACCCTTGTATGCTGCTGTTCCAGATACTGTTAGCTTAATAGAAAGGGCCTAGAAATATGATGGGACTTGGTACACAGCTATAGATTTAGCCAATGCTTTCTTTACAATCCCAATAGACTCCAAACAATGGGACCAGTTTGCTTTCACATGGCAGGGCCGACAGTATACTTTTACCCGATTGCCACAAGGATATTGTCATAGCCCAACTATTTGTCATAGGATTGTGGCTGAACATTCGGATGAATTGAAGTTACCTGGTGTACAGCTTACCCACTACATAGATGATGTTTTGATATAGGGAAAAAATGTAAAAGAAGTGGAGAAGAGTTTGATACTTTTAATTGAGCATATGAAAAGCAAAGGATGGGAAATTAACCCTGCAAAGATTCAAGGACCAGCTCAAACTCTAAAGTTTTGGGGTATACAATGGAATAAAGGACTCCGAGAAATTTTCCCACAAGCTTGACAGAAGATTCAAGATTTTCCTTTCCCTACCAATAAGGAGGCCCAAAAGTTCATAGGACTGTTTGGATATTGGAGGCACCACATTCCACATCTTAGACAGATTTTGAAACCCTTATATAAAGTTACCAGGAAAAAATATGAGTTCAATTGGGGACTTGAACAGAGTAAAGCTTTTGTAGAACCTAAAGCTGCTATACAATTGGCTCTGGATTTATGGCCTATGCAAAGTAGACTGGTGGAATTACAAGTACAGGATGACTATGTGAATTGAAGTTTAGGGCAGAAACAACAAAGCCAAAATGTACCCTTAGGATTTTGGTCAAGGAAACTACCTTCTTCTGGATTATAATATATACCTTTTGTAAAGCACTTATTAGCTGCATATTGGGCTTTGGTAGAGACTGAACAACTGGTTCTGGGCTATGAAGTGATATTAAGGCCTGGAATCCCGATTAAGACTTGGGTTATGAGTACCCCAGCATCTCACATAATTGGATATGCGCAAAAGGCTAGCATAAGTAAATGGAAACGGTATATTCAGAATAGACTGAAAACAGGCAAAAGTGGGGTTTCTGTTCTACATGAATCTATAGCAAGCATTGACATTGATGGAAATGACAAATGCCCTGAACCAAGGCAACAGTTGGTACAATCCTCAGTAAAATGGAATGACAGATATGATGGATTTACTGAAGAACAGAAGAAACATGCATGGTTTACTGATGAGACAGCAAAATATTTGGGCTATAAAAGATACTGGAAAGCAGTAGCCTATAACTCATATACTAATAGAACTTTGGAAAGTACTGGGATAGGTGGAAGTAGTCAATATGCTGAACTTATGGCAGTACATCAAGCTATTAAAAAAGAGAAAGAAGGACAGTGTCATATATTCACTGATTCATGGGCAGTAGCTAATGTGTTAGCTACATGGATGCCAATGTGGAAAAATAAAAATTGGGAAATTCATGGTAAACAAGTTTGGGGCAAAGAACCATGGGAAGATATGTGGGACATGTCTTTGGTTACTAATTTGTCAGTTTTTCATGTAGATGCTCACTTGGCTCTCACTATGCCAGAACGTGAGTACAACGTACATGCTGATCGTCTAGCAAAGATTGTTACTGAACTTATTGTCCCACTTCGACACCAGCTGATGATCTGGTACTAGCAAAATGGGTCCAACAAATGGCTGGCAATTTAGGGGTCCAGGTCACACGCTGGTGGGGCACAGGATCAAGGTATTAGTATCTTTTATTCATTGTTAAAGCAACTAACAGAGAAATGTCATATGTCAATTAGAAAAGGAATGAACTGTTCCTCGGGTAGTAACTGGGGAAATAGCAAGGGGAAAAGTTCCAGCCCAAATTTGGCAGATAGATTATATTGGACCACTACCCCAAGATAAAGGATGCAAATTTACATGCACTTGTGTTGACATCTATTCGGGTGTATCAGTGGCTTGTCCTTTTAAGAATGCAACCCAGAAAAACACCTGTAAAACTCTAGATATTATAAGTCTGTATTATGGAATCCCAATGCAGATTCAAAGTGACAGTGGGTCACATTTCAAAGGTAATGAGATGAAGGCATATTGTGTATTGAACAATATAGAGTGGATATATCATATTCCATATTATCCACAAGCATCTGGAGTGATAGAAAGAATGAATGGATTGTTGAAAAAAGTTAAGAAAGTTAAGTTCTAATAATTCATAACAACATTGGAAGGATAATTTGTTATTGCTTTATGTAATTTGAATAATAGACCATTAGGAGGAAGTACACCTCTGGCCAGAATGATGACCCCAAATCTTCTTAGAAAACAGCAAACACATAAGATCCAAAATATTGAGTATGGGATTGTGAGGCAAGATGTCCTACCACCGTATCCAGGAATACCTGGTTTGGCAGGATATGATTTACATTGTTTAGAGAACTTTTGGTTGGATAAAAAAGAGATAAGAAAAAATCTCTACTGGGATACGTATGAGAATCCCTAAGAACCATTTTGGATATTACCGAAACCAGGATTAGCAGCTCAGGGAATACATGTATTAGCCGGAGTGATAGATTCTAGTTATCAAGGAGAAATTATTGTGACATTCCAGAATTTACGTGAAGAACCTTTACAGTTGTATAAAAATGGTAGAATAGTTCAACTGATTATTATTCCTTGTGAAACAATACCTCTTGTGAAAACTGACCCTCCTTCCAAAATAACTATCAGAGGAAAGGAAGGATTTGGTTGTACTGATAGAATAAAATTAGGAGCTAAAGTATGAGTAAAGCAGAAGCAGAAGATGTTCCAAAGGCTGCAGAAATTATAGCACAGGGGAAAGAATACTGTAACAGTGGTTTACCCAGGAGAAAAGGATTGTGAAATTGTACCCTTGACTCATGCATTATATTGTGAATGAGGCTATGACAGTCTCTTTGTTTCTTTTTGGTTTTTGTATGTTAAATTTGTTTGTGAGATTTGTTTCTTGCAGGCTTAGTACCAGTCACCTGCAGATGCCTGATCGCTTATGCCAGATGTCACCCTCTGATGTGTTCGGGTGTCGCCTCTGAACTTGTCCACATCTGTGATGTGTCATCTCTGGACCTGTCCATGACTGTGATGTGTCATCCCTGGACCTGGCGTCAACTGAGTTCTGGATGCCAACTTGCTAAAGAACTGACCTCTCAAATAGGACTCTTTATCTTTTGGGGCAGGGACAGCTCTACATCCAATTTCACCAGGAAGAAGCTATGGAGAATGAGACCTTTGCCCCTTACCCCAAGATTTTGAGCCCCATTCATTCAAAGGGGGAATGATGACATTGTTTTACATACTTATCTTGTGTTATCCCTGTTATATTGTTATGTAAAGTTCTGTTGACACCAATTATCCCAAAATTCCCATTGCCGTATGTAATGGATAAGAAAGATCTTGGGGCCGAATGCACTAGCAATTTAGATTTGCAGATCTTTCCCACCCATTAATAGGCCTGCTTATGTCACAGGAAAAAGAAGTTGTGTCACAGGAAAAAGAAGTTATGTCACAGAAAATGCAGACAGAGAGAGCGTGCAGTTGTGGCTACTCATGGCTGCTAATGGCTATCGTGATAGTTAGAACTGAACAGGCTGACTTAGCTGTACTGTGAGTTTGTTTTTGGGAAGATGCTAGCAGGGGGTCAGAGAGGTTTTGGGATGGTGAGGCTCCATTTTGTGATATTATGTATTGAAAGTTTCACTGCTTTGATAGATTGGATAAATGGCTTGTGGGATATGGTTCTCTGGTGCCTGAATAAATGGTTTACTTCTTCTACCATCTATGTGGAGAGTCTTGTATACTTTGCAATACAGAACTACATAGGCATTTTGACAATTATCATCTACATCGGTATTATTGCCTTACTGATACAGATAGGCAGGTCAGGTTGTTTGAGAGCTGGATCATATAATCATAGAATTATAAATATTGTGCCGGAAGAGACCTAAGAAGCCATCAAATGTGACTCCCTCATTTTATAGGTAAGAACACCGAGGTCCAGAGAGGTTCACACAGCTAGCTAGTCCAGAGCCAGGTCTTTCATTTTGAAAATTTAAATGGGCATAGTACCAGAGCAAAAGATTGACATTGACACTGATTATAGATACTGTAGAATTAATAAGGTAACAGAGAAAAGCTATTGAGTTTGAATGTGTCCAAGTTATATTAAACATCATTAATTATTCAAATCAATTGCCTTGTTCATAAGTCATTATGTAAATATTTGTTGAATGTATGACGCAGCACATAACGATTATGGAGATTATTAAAGGTGTTAGATTTACCTGACTAGACTTTACTTCATTATAACTCCAAACTTCACTTTCTTTGTGTGTGTGTGTGTGTGTGTGTGTGTGTGTGTGTGTGTGTGTGTACTCATGAGAGAAATGATATAGAGTAATGTGTAAAGCTCTGGACTTAGAGTCAAAAAATCTCCTGGGTTCCAATCCTGCCTAAGACACTAGCAGTGTGTCCTTGGGATAGTCATTTCATTTGCCTGACCCTCAGTTTGCTCATCCATAAAATTGAGATAATAACAGCTCCTTTTCAGAGTTATTGTAAGGATCAAAGGAGCTTATGTACAAATGTAAAACACTTTGCAAAACTTGAAAACTATAAAAATGTAAGCTAGGTATAAAGGAAATACAAATGGTGTTGGAGTTAGAAGATCCAGGTCGAAAACCTAATTCTGATGCATGCTACCCTTACTTTCTATTGGCTTCAGTTTACTTATCTGTTAAAATGAAATGTTTGGGTTGTATTATCTCTAATCTAAGTCCTCTTCTGGCTCTAGACCTCCAGTATCTAGTTCTATGATACTACTTGGTATCCATAACATGATACTCATGTAGAATTGAGATCTCCTTGTCCTTTTTTGCATCTAATTTTTATAAATTACAGTGAACATTTACCTTAAATCTCTCTTTTCCTGTGTACATGGTCAGAATGAATGGCTAAAATGTTGGTCTGTCGACAAGAATTGGAAGTAAGAGACAGAAGGAAGAAATGGGGGTGGGTAGAAGGAAATAAGAAAATGGAAGTCCTTACAGGGAGATCAACATTTTAGCCATTCTCTTGGTTACTGTCAGTTAGAACTGAATGTCCTGTTTATTTAATAGAGCTTTTTACATTACATCAATGAATCAAAAAAATTCCTTTAATCTCCCAAAGTATTTTGTGCCTATTCCAATTTCATCCATAAACAGTCCTGTGGGGACATTGCATTTTCTTGGAGCTGTCCCAGTGGTCACTGATGCCACTTACATATATGAATTTTTGGAAGTGTATTTCATCAGTCCTTGGGCACAGGTTATTAGGGGCAGAGTGGACTGGAAAAAACTTGTTTGAGCTTGTAGGTTGACATAAGTCTTTGAGTTTCATTGCTAGAATGCTTAGGACTCTTCTCTGTGACTTCATGCCTTTTGAATGCCCGTTTCATGCATTGATTGCTCGGCAGTTTCCAGAAAGGGAGAGTAATAGTCATGTTAATGTATCATCTTTTCCATGATTAGAAAAGAAATCTGAGCCCACTTTCTTAGCAAGAAATGTGGACACCATTTCTGACAACACCTGCTCCTTCAAGTCATGTAACCATTTGAAAAATGAACCACGAGTTCCCTCGCTGAGTCAATCTTTTGTGTGTGATAAAGGAACATGAAGCAAGTCTTGATAATACAAAATCTTTGAAGACTATTTCTTTTTTCTGTAAGCACAAATACAGGCAATTTCTTTTTATCCAAGATGTTCAGAGAGCAATCTATTTAGGTTATTTGCAAAGAGATAATATGATTATGGAATTAGAAGGGAACTTCAAGGTTATCTCATTTTATAGATAAGGAAACAGATCTAAAGAGATTAAGTGTTCAAAGTCCAAGTTCAAAGAGGTAGAAGCCAGGATTTGAACACAAGTCCTCTGACTCCAGTTATTAGTTATCAGATGAACTCTAGATGGATTTTTCCCCATAATTTCACTATTCAGAAGTATATTTAATATTAAACAGTGTTGTACATACTTTGCTATTTAATGACTCAAAAGTCAACTGAGGATCTTGTGAAGTCTTAGGAATATTATTACAAATATATTTTTTAGATACAGAAGGTGTGGGTGATTAGTGTCTTACACACATCTCATATTCAATTGACATTTAAATGCTGGTTGATTGAGATTGAACTGAAACTCTACTGACATTGTGATATTTGCCATCGCTGGCACCTAGTATAGTGCCAGTTACATTGTTGGCAGCCAATAAATGCTTGTTGAACTGAATTGAAATAGGCTTTTTCTGGGAATTGCTGAGAAATGTTTTAGTGATATTCACTTGTAATTTTGTCTTTATTAGAATGGTGGTTAAATATTGGTTAAAAAACCAACAAATATTGGGAAATCTTCATTATGTATACATGTTAGCTTTAAGAGATATGCATTTAGAATAAGATCAAATAAACAAAAATATCCAGTTGTAGGTTAATTTCAGTCTCAGTCTGAGCTTTTCATATTATCGATAATTGCCAAACTAAACTTAGTTTTCCTTCTTATTCTAAGTAAGCCCTTTAACACCTAAAACTTACCAATGACTTTCAGAAAAATCACTTATAGTTTTGATATTGAAAAATAGCTCAGAATCTAAGCCGATGAAGAGCTACATGGTGATTCAAGTGTCAGGACTTAGAATGAAGAATTATTTAATTTTTTAAAAATAAGTTTTATTGACAACTTTTTTTTCCATTCCTTGTACTTCTCCCTCTTCCTCTTAGAGAGCCATTTTCATAAGGACAACAAAAAAAGTTTAAAAGGAAGATGAAGAAAGGAAAATCAGCAAAAACAATCAATACATTGAAAAAAATTGATATTATTTGCAATGTTGCGCACCTGTGGACCCTCTTCTTTCTGCCGAAGTGTGTGTATATGTGGGGTGGGGTGCTCATTTCTCTCCTTTGGGGCCAAACTTAATCTCTAGAATTTGGCAACATTCAGTTTCTTCTTCCTTTTTGGTTGCTTGTTCCGCTTACATTATTGCAGTCATCGTGTATATTGTTTTCTTGAATCTGCCTTCTTCACTTTGCATTTGTTCAAGTAAGTTTTTCTGTGTTTCTTGGTATTCATCATAGTTATCATTTCTTACAGCACAGAAATATACTAACATTCCATTCCATTTACGTACCACAATTTTATAGCCATTCCCCAGTCAATATGCATTTACTTTGAGAAAGCCCACTTTAGGGATTAACCACATGTTAATGGTAATGACTCTGAACTAAAATCTTATGTAGCCCTGATTTTCAAGCTACTTTCATCTTGGTTTAAGCATCTGATTTTCCTTTGCAGTCTAAACTTTAAAAACAAACTGACAAGGTGACCATGTACGTATCTGACACCTCTCCTCTGGGACTATTTTCCTATCAGGGACTTTTTTGGTTGTATATTTTCATGCCACTTATTCTAAAACTCCTTTGGAATGCCTCCTTTCCCTTGAGCTACAGACATTTATATACAAATCTAAGATCATTCATTAACCTAGCTCAACTGTTCTCAGCGACTTCCAGGGCTAGATTTTTGAGGAAGCTTTTTTTTTAAGTGGATAGACTTTTATTTTTCCTCTTAAGAGACATTTTCAACACAATAGAGCATTAAAAATATCACATAGTAATTTCTTTACAGACTTCTTGTGCATACCCTAAATGTCCTTCTCCTTTCCTCTTTTTTCTTCTCCTCTCCTCTCTACTCCTTCCCTCTTTTCCTCTCCTTTTTTCAAAATTAGTTCAAGCAAATCTCCATATCAGCTTATTTACTTACAGTTTTTCACTTTCCTGGAAGCATAGTTTATAGAATGGGCAGAAGAAAAAAAACATTTATCTGACCTTTCTATATGGAATTTGGATATGCAACTCTTTGCTGCATACAAATTTTTTAACAGGGTATTACCCAGATTTCTGCTTTTAGAATTTTTCTGGAAAATATTTGGTCCCTTGGATGTGTCAGTTATTAAGCATATAGGGACTTCTGTCTTGCTACCCACTTGAGGTTTCTATTTCCAGCATTGCCATTTGCTCTTGTCCTGACACTTCAGCTGAGTTGCTCCTAAGCATTTTACTTGCATCATTAGGGTTCACTTTGAGTGATACTATTCCTCCCACAGTCTTGTAATTTACCCCAGTCTCAAGCTTCAGTAAAATAGCATAGCTCATGAGGGCATAAAAACTATGATTAGAACCAGCAGATTCTTGTGATGATAGATCCATCACAGAGTGCCAAGAATTCTGTAATCTCCCATGTCATTGATAATTTTCCCAATCCTCTGATTTAGTTATTCAGAGCACTTCTCCACTCAGTGCCTTGAGGGATGTCATTTGCAATCTATAGTAAGTGATCCCCATAGCATTGGTATGGAAATAGTCATGCACAAGGGCCAGGTCTAACTAATCATGTTGGAACAGAATGCACATTATGTATTTTGTGTTAGTTGTTTTTCTGTTCTTAAAGAAGTCAGTTTTTTCATATGATAGGTGGTGATATATATTTGAGATCCCAAGGTACTGGAGACCAATGCCCGCCACTCCATAATTCTATGGATGTGTGACTTCACTGGTGTGCCTCTACTGGTATGAATTACGAAACCCTCCAACTCTCCTTCTATGTGAATCTTGTCCATATTTTTTTTTCTGTAAATCCTTCATAGAGGAAACACCCAAGGAACTAAGGACTTCCTCAGTTTTTATTGTTGTTTTTAGGATTTTGCAAGTTGCTCTTTGTCATTTCCTTCAGTGATACTAATTATTTTCCATGAATCATTTGCATAATGTTTTGCTAATGAACTAGCACTATAAACTCATGTTCCTTTTGGTTACCCTTTCTCTGCATTTGGCAAAGAAATGAAATGTTTGCTGGCTGAGGCTGTCTCTGGACTCTTTCTGTTTTCATTGTGTTATCTGTTTTATATAAAATCCTGTAAAAATGGCAGTAGTCAGATTCAATGTCTTTGCTTTTATCTATTTTCAGTTTGTGCAGCTGATAGCTCATATTATTTGTTCAGATTATAGTTACCAGGATCATACAGAATATCTGTATTTTTCTTCTGAGGACCATTCCAGCTATAGTTTTCATATTTTGGCGTGAGGTCTCATTGTTATCATCCCCTTTTATATAGTGTCAGTTTTTCCTATGATTTGTTCTTTGACCACTCATTATTCTAGATGTAATTATTTAAGTATTCATTTAGATCTACATTTTCCCCTAGTTTTCTTGACTAATTTCCATTTTTTACAGTGTTTTAGGGATAAAAGCTTTACTTTCAATAAAAAGGAAACCAAAGTTTTAGGTTAACAAATATTGAAAATAGTAGAAGCTTAAAAAGCCCAGGATGAACTTATGCCTGGACATTTTTTGTTGATCTTGTTAGAAATAACAAGGCAACTAGGAGACACAGTGGATAGAGAGCTATGCCTGAAGGCAAGAATATCTGAGTTCAAATCTTGCCCCAGACACTTACTAGCTATATACTAGTCATTTAACCTTTGTTTGCCTCAGTTTCCTCATCTGTAAATGGACATAACAATAGCATGTACCTTCCAGGAGAGGTGGAGGATCAAATGTAACATTTATCAAAGGCTTTATAAAGCCTTATGTAAAAGCCTATGTAAAGGCTAGGAATTATTATTAGAAACTATTATTAATGAGTAAAGATAATTTGCCTCACTAATTAAGAGAAAAACTAAGGTAGAATAAAAGGAAGACACTTGCATGGGCAATGCCAGCTAGGCACACTTTGCTGATGTTCATTGTACACAGACTACTTGTAATTCATGGAGAGTCACAAAATGCAGAACTCTCTCAAAAGAAATGGAGAGAGAGCCAAGAGAAATTCATAGTCTACTTAAGAGAAATGTATAGTCTATTTCAGTCTGAGAGATTTTCAGTGACAGAACTGAGATGGAAAGCAAGTTTGCTAATGGCTAAGAAAAATTGCAGGTTACCAAATCACAAGAAACCTTTAGCCAGACTTTCTACAAACCACTTCTATGGAGTGTTGGTCTTCCCTATGCAAAAGAAGGGTTTCACACATGACTATAATGACCTTTTATCTCATCTCTGCTATAATGTTACTTATAAAATCACCTGGCCTAGATGAATTATATTCCTGGGGAATTGTTGACCTAGAAGATTTGATAGTTGAGTCAATGTCAGTGATCTTTTGAGAATCATTAAGGAAAGGAAAGGTCCCTCAGGACCTGAGATGGTTAAATGTCCCCATTTCTGAAAAAGGGAAGAAGGGGGCATCTAAACAATTAACAGAAGAGTTTGGTATCAATTCCTAGGAGGAAAATATCTCTAGAATGGTCTATTGAACAGATAGCTTATAAGCTCTGAGAAAAGGGAGTTGTGATCACTTCAAGCCAGCATGGGTTCATGAAGAATCAGTCATGCTGGACTAACTTTAGTTCCCTTGTTAGTGGGTTACTAGATTGATCTACCAGGGGAATGCTGTAGATGAAGTTTCAGCAAGGCAGTTGACAAAGTCTCACAATGTACTCGTAGACAAGATGAAAGAACGCAAGTCCAATGATAGTACAATTAAATGGATTCAGAGATAGTTGGATAACAGTATTAGTTAATGTTGTGATATTGGCTCTGTGCTTTGTTCTGGTGTGATCAAAATTTTTATCAATGAATCGAATGAAAATAGATGACAGGCTTATTAGATTTGCATATGATGCCAAGTTTGGAGAGATAGCTATTTGAGTGGGGAATAGAATTGAGATCTCAGTGGTTCTTGACACACTTGAACTAAGTCTAAGATTAAATTTAATACAAATAAATATAAATTTTTATACTTAGATAAAAATCAACTGTAAGTACAGGATGGGGGTAAACATCAACAGAAACTTGTGAAGAAATGTACAGGTTTGTATAGACTATAAGGTACACACAAACACACACACATATTAAATGATATACCAAAAAAAACTCTAAAGTGATGTTACATTGAATTAATAAAATAAATTAATTTTTATTTAATTAATAAAATTATATATATAGTGTAGAGAGGTAATTGGTATAAGAGTTGAGTATTGAACTTGGAATCAGAAGAATTGGCTTTGGTATTTTCTAGCTGCATGACCTTGAACAAATTTCAGTATTCTCATCTGCTTACTTTGTAGGGTTTTTTAATGAGGCAATCGTCATGTTAACTATAAAATGCTATGCAAATGTGATCTAGTAACAGTGATGAGTCAGATGATCAGAGTCATAACCATTACAGGGTCACAGCGGGTTTTGTCCCAGAGAACCATCAGGGAGCAGAAAGGGATGCTTTTTCATTACAATGGGATTTGAACCTTAGTCTTCATTCTTTGGGCTCTACGCCTGACTCTCTGGAGTTTTCCACCATGGTCTTTGCAAGTACTTCTCCCTCCACCACTACCCCCCTTCTCCCAAAAAATCCTTTCCAATTCCTTTTATGTATTATCTTTCCCTATTAGAATATAAGCTCCATGATGGCAGAAACTATCTTTCTTCATGTATTTGTATCCTGAATGCTTAGCAGAGTGCCTGGCACATAGGAAGAGCTTGAAAAATGCTTACTGTCTTGACTTGACTTGACTAGCCCTGTACCTTCTATTTCTCTCCAGGCACCATGTACTGTGACACCTCCTGCTCCTTCTGGTCCTTGACTTCCACCTCTAAGGTTCAATTATTGTTTCATGCTCCTTTTCAGAGGCCTCTCTTCTCCCATTGCGACTTCTCCTTTTTCTCCTGGGGAGTGGCAGGTCAAGGGTTCAGGGACATGCCATAGGAACATGGACTTCCTCCTCTCCTAGCATAACTATACCTGACTAAGCAAGACTATCCTTTTCTTCTCTACCACATCATGTTATGTTACTATTAACCTGGGACCTTCATTATGCCATTCCAAAGATGCTCAAGATGAGCAGTGACTTGGGCATGTGTTGACCTAAGTCAGATCCTGATTCCTTCCTGCATACAAGCTGCTCTACTATCCCAATCCATACCCAAGTCAGTGGAATTTACCGCAGTTACAAGAACATCTGGTTACAGTCCCAGAGGTGATAATCTCATTGGATTCCACTGTGTTCAGGCCATACCTAAAGTATTGGACTGTTTTAGAAACCATCAGAAGAAAGCAGCACAAGTCTAGGAAGGTGACTATGTCGATAAAGAGACTAAAAATCATGCCATAATATAACTAATTAACAGAAGGAAGGATTTGAGGAGGAGAGGATTGGAAAGGGTGGACAGTAACATGATTGTAGTCTTCAACTTCTGGAAGGAAGGATTTGGAAGCAGGATTAGATTTGTTTTCACTTGGCCTCAGAGAGCAGAACTAGTACCAAGAAGTGATAGCTGGAAATGCTCTAAGATTTCTTATAACTCTGAGATTCTATGGCAGTTCCATGCAATTCAGATAAAATTAGAATTCACCCAAAACTTTGGCCTAAACTTGATCCAAACTGAGGCTGACCTGGGGAAGGGAAAACTCAGCTGCATTAGTGGGGTTCACAAGACCTCTAGAGATTTATTTTCAAGTCTTTCTAGCAAAACCTTTCCACTTTCTCTCAATACTTTCCCCCCTTAATTCAAACCTATGTGTATTTTAAGGGAAATTTAATTAAAAAATAACATCTTTTTTTAGCTAAATGGAAGCATGTGCTATGAAAACAGTGAAGAAAACCATGGAAAATCAGTTCTATATGCCTATTATTCCCATGCCCAGCAAAGATAACTGAGCGGTGGTGCCCCATAATCAGCTGTCTTGGGAACAGAGTTCCTGAAAGATAGTACTACAGATGAGTTTGCTGTGCACTCACATATGAACCCTAACAGTAGGGTCTACAGCAAAGACTTAGAGACTGCATCAGTGATAACTTGGTTTCCTCAGAAATGTCCAGTCAATGACAACGTCAGCAGTGGCACCACAACAGGATACTTTCTTCAGTTAATACATCACCATGACCCAGGTTCTTCTGAGGCAATCAGTGATCAAGGTCCTGACATGACTTCAATTCCTTCTTCTGATTTAGTAGCCACTGGCCTCTTCATATCCGGGAGAGGAGTCTACAAAGTAGTAATTCAAGAGAGAGTCACTTTTAGAATTTCCAGATGCTCTAAATTTTATGAAAGCAGAGTGAGGCAGGGCTTAATGATATCTCCTGCTGTGTTAACCATCCATTTAAAAGTGGGCTTCCTTGATGGGGATGTTAGTCACTAAAAAGAATTACAGGTTTAGAATTAGAAGGAACTTCAGAGGCCATCTTGTTTAACCCCATCACTTTTCAGAGGAGTAAACTGAATCTGAGAGGGAGGTTAAATAACTTATTTAAGGTTGTCCAGGTAGCAAACGTCAGGAGCGTGACTGGAACTCCAGTCCTTTGGTTCCAGAGACGGTGTTTTTACCACCATGCTGCCTGGAAGAAAGTCATTTTATCTCACTTAAATCCAATTCACTTGCATATCATGGTATTACCTTCCTGATGTCATGGTCGAAGGACAAAGGACAATAACCTGAAAGAAAGTTGATTTAAGCTAACATGTATTTGTTGAATGCTAGGCCCTATGGCTACAAAAATAAAGCATAGAAACATCCTTGTGCTCAATTGGCTTATTTTCTAATAGGAAGCTATAAACAGCATGGGAAGCATCATGAGACTCAGACTTAGGCTACTTACTGAAAGGTAGGTAAGCTTCCAATTGAAGTAGAAGTCTTCCTTTCCAAAGAATAGGCAACTTTGGCTAGGAACATTTTTTGTAATGGTGCTTGATTACCAAAATTCTCTTTTCTAGGTCCCGCCCTTTCCTTTATGACATATTTTCATCTTATCAGACTTATATATAAAGGAGTTTTGTGATTTTTTAAATTTCATTTTTCCCCTTTGCATTCACCCAATTTCATCTTCTGTCCTCCCTTTGGGAAGCAGTCCCACAAAGCCAATGTAGATACATTTTGCAAGTCATACATGAGCGGGGTTCAAAATGTTGGGGCTATGTCAACAATGGCGTGCTAACCAAAATACCATATTTTTGGGGTTCAGTTGTATCCAAGTATTTGTGACCCCATTTGGACTTTTCTTGGCAAAGATACTGGAGTGGTTTGCCATTTCCTTCTCCAGCTCATTCTACAGATGAAGAAACTGAGGCAAACCAGGTTTGTGACCCCTCGCCCATGGTCACACAGCTGGTAAGTGTCTGAGGCCAGTTTTGGACTCAAGAAGATGAGTCTTTCTGACTCCAGGCCTAGTACTCTATCCACTGTGTCACCAACTGCCCCCAAAATATCTTATATTCTTCTTAATTTGTGGGCTAATGTGTGGAACCAATGGTGAGCCAATAAGCTTTGTCAAGTAGGAGGCAGGGAAGTTCTTACTAACCTCCAACCAAAATATGAAAAAGGAAAATCTACTTGTTTCATAAGAAAGAACTTCAGGGGAATTCTGTTGCCAAGAAAACTCACATTATCATGAGGGTAGGGTCCATGTTAGAATGAAAGAATGGGGCTGACCAGACATCAAGCTGAGCAATAAGGCCAAATTCTTTCCAGTCTTCGGTATCAGTATAGGTGCCTGAGGGCCTGGCGGGAGTGCCCAGTGGGCGCACAATTAAAAAAAAGTCTCAGATTAAAAAAACTGTTAGCACAATTTAGGTCAAAGTCACCATCCCATTTCTTTTCTTTTACCACTTATCTATGATCTCTTTAAAAGAGCAGTGCCATAACATCTTTCTCCCATCCATCCTCCTGTGAGAACCGCATACCTGATGTCTACCTGCCAGCCGTGGACCCCAACTGTAACTGCGAGAATGGCAGCTCTTGCACCTGTGCTGGCTCCTGCAAATGTAAATCCTGCTGATTCAAATCCTGCAAGAAAAGTTGCTGCTCCTGCTGCCCAGCAGGATGTGCCAAGTGTGCCCAGGGCTGCGTCTGCAAAGCCCCCCAGAAGGAGAGTTGCAGCTGCTGCCACTGATGTTCTGTCTCCCTGTGCCTGTAGATAGAGGACTTTTGTGTTTTCTACTCTTTTCCCCTCTATAAAATGAAAATGAAGTCACTAAATAATTAAAAAAAGAGCAATGCAGGAGAATTTGACTCCTCAACCCCTAGGCCCTTGCTCTAATGAGCCTGGTATAGCAAGAAGAGTATGGGATTTGGGATCAGGAAACATTTGGCTTTAAATCCTGACTCTAACACTTCCTAGCTATGTGCGCATGGACAAGTTTCCTCATCTGTAAAAAAAAAAAAAAAAAAAAAAAAAAAAAGGATAATAATACATATGGTATTTACATCCCGTGATTGTAGTAAGGCCCAAATGCTTTTCAAGTCTTTAAGCAGCTATAGACATATTTGTTGTTAGTTTCTCCTTTCCACATTTTACACTAGGTCTCAGTCTCTTTCCATTGCTGTGTGCCTACAGGGAGATAGATGGTCCCTTACCCAGCTGTGGGCCATCTATTTTTCTTCTCCAAAACAATGCATCTGAGAGTTGTCGTTTTGAGGTGCATCTCAATCTGTAGATTTCTGGAGAAGAGAGTCAGCTCCTTTTCTCATCTCCCTTCCAAGATATTGCTAAATTCTTTGCTTCTTGTCTCAGAGACAGATTCTACTATAATTCTGACCCATGTGACCACACTCACCTGTACTATTGCAATAGCCTCTTAATTAGTCTTCCTTTTTCCAGTCTCTTCCCTCTCAATCCACCTTCCACACAGAGCTACCAAAACATTTCACCAAATGCAGATCTGATGCCACAATCTCCCCTATTGCCATGAGGGATTTGGCTCCCATTTGCCTTTCTAGCTTATTTTGTATTACTCCCCTCACACTCTCTAACACACCTGAACTGGCCTTCTAGCATTTCCCCATTCTCCCAGCGTTTCACAGCGGCTCCATATCTGGAATGCCCTTTTCCTTCCTCTCCATATTGTAGAATCCCCAGCTTCTTTCAAATCTCAGCTCAAGTGCTACCCCCTGTACGAGGCCTTCCCTGATTCTTCCTTCCTGAATTTACATAGAATTCACTTAGGTTTCATCTGAATTTCAGCTGCCATTTATGGATCTCTTGATACGGAGCTACCCACCTCCTACACAGCTTCACCAAAAGCCCCATTTTCATGGATCGATTAAATGACTTAAGATGAGGAGAGTCAGCAAGAGTGCTGGTTTTGGATCGTAATGTGCTTTATGACTTTAAATGCTTTCACACACATTAATACATTATTATATTAGTCATACACATTATCTCATTGATCTTCACAACAATCTTGTGAGTCAAGGAGGGCAAGCCTTTATTCCATTTTTTCCTGATGAGGAAACTGAGTCTGAGATAGGCCATTTGTCCAGTAAGTAATGGAGTTGGGACTAGGACTCAGGTCCCCTGGCTGTAAATGTAGCCTTCTTCACCACACTGCCTTTTGGCATTGCTTATTGTCTCAGGCAAAGAATATCTCATCCTTTATGATTTCTTTTTCAAAAGCCTATAGACACCATTGGGACTGGGGGAGGTAGGGAGAGAGGGAAAGGGAGACGTATTGGATACCAGCTAAAGCATTTCCCTTTAAAACATCTGCTAGCACTGAAGCCGATGGGCGTTATTTCTTTATTCCATGAGAGGAGGAGGCAAAAGGAGACTTAAGGAAAACCCATTAGGGCAAGCTGTGGAGGATGAGCTGCCATGGTGACATATGGGGAAGGTGAAAAGACACCCTGCTGTGCTGAGGAACTCGGTTCACGGTTTGGTTCTAGCTGATTAATTCCCGTTATTATATATTCTCTCAAAAGGACCTTGTGAGAAAGGGAATGAAGAAGTCTTTCCACCAGATCACTCCTCAGCCACCGCGGCTAAGAATTTCCTGGACCTGAGGAAAGCTTTTTGGGTCCATCAGGATGCTTCCTTTGGCTGTGGAAGGATTTACATGGAGCCAAACATTTCATGGCCCTATCAGTAATGTGCTTTAAAGCCTTCTCTGAAAGTGAAATTTATTTGAAGGAAAAGCCGTTTCCTACCAGTTGGAATGGCATCCTACAGGGTGACTCATGTATCCAACCCCTAGAGCTTCGAAAGCAGAAACTCACCCTGGAGTGAGCATTTCTGTTTAATGATGTTAACATTTCTGAGGCCATAGAGCCTTCTTTGGAAGCACAGTCATTGGCCATTAGCAAAGACACAAACATTTTCAATATCTTTGGGTCATTATCTTCAGGCCCAATATCTTCAGGAGGTATAGGACTACAGAACTGAAGGAACCCCAGAGGCCATCTTTTCTAACCCTCGACTTAAAGCTTGAATGCTTAATCATTTTAATACGAAAAGCTGGGATTTTGGTTTTTGATATAGTGGAGCAAATTCTGCAATTGGAGTTGGAAGTCTTCTTTTTGCCACTTGATAGCTATGTGACTTTGGAAAAGTCACTTGACTCATCTGCATCTTTGTCCCTTAAAGATCATATGGGAAGTTGAATGGTAAAGCAAAGATTAGAACTCATATCTAAACCCTCAAGTACAATGTTTTTTTTTTTATTACCAATACAGTTGATCTAAGACTTTGAAGGATGGAGGGAGGCTTTTAGCTTTATGAGGGTCATTTATATACATTATTAAAATAATATTTCATTTGGGATCTTAAAATTGTGGTTAAGGAGAGCAATTTGGAACTATACCCAAAGAACTATAAAAATGTGCATACCCTTTGACCCAGCAATAGCACTTCTAGGGCTGTATCCCAAAGGGATCATACAAATGGGAAAAAGACCCACATGTACAAAAATATTTATAGCAGCTCTTTTTGTGGTGGCAAAGAACTGGAAATTGAGGGGATGTTCATCAATTGGGGGATGGCTGAATAAGTTGTAGTATATGATTGTAATGTAATACTATTGTGCTGTAAGAAATGATGAGCAGATAGACTTCAGAAAAACCTGTAAAGATATGAACTGATGCTGAGTGAGGGGAGCAGAATGAGAATATCGTACACACTTACAGCCTCATTGTGCAATGACTAACTTCGATAGACTTGGCTCTTCTCAGCAATGCAAGGTTAAGACAACTCCAAAAGGCTCATGATAGAAAATGCTATCCACATTCAGAGAAAGAATTATGGAGTCTGAATGCAGATCAAAGCATACTATTTGCCCTCTCTCTTTTTTGTTTTGTTTTGTTTCTTCTTTCTTGTGGTTCCTTCCATTGGTTATAATTCTTTGCAACACAACTAATATGAAAATATACTTAATATGAATGTATATGTAGAGCCTATATTGGATTGCATGCCATCTTGGGGAGTGGGGAGGGGAGAGAGGGGGAGAAAATTCAAAACTCAAAAGCTTGTGGAACTGAATGTTGTAAACTAAAAATAAATAAATTTAAAGAAAAAGAAAAAAATTGTAGCTAATACAAAATAGAAGTTAGTCAAACTGGCAAATGAGAGACATTTATTCTGATCTGCCTTACATGGGCACACAGGGAGACTGTACTGCAAGTGGGATGCACATTTAATTCAGAAGCAAAGGAGCTGAGTTCGAATTCTGGCTCTGCCACTTGTTCCCTTAGGCAAGTCGCTTAACCTCTCTGAGATCTTTTCATCATTTGTAAAATGAATGGGCTTGATTGGGAGACTTCTAATTCCTTTTCTATCTCTAGACTAGTCATTTGATGATTCTAAAGTATGATCCATAGATCTATAAGGAAATTGGATATTGAAGAGCATCTTAAATAAGGTTATAACGGCTCAAGAACTCGAACTAACTATTCACATGAAGAAAAGCTAGGTGAATGAACTATGATAATTATCTAAAAAAAGCTATGAAATGTAGTCAGATGGACAGTCCAGAGAGCTGGTCCATCAGGGCACACATTTTTAACAGACACAGAGATTTGGGGGAGAGGGCGATATGTAGAAAAGCTTTTAGAGTGTTAGTCTGAATATCAGCAGCAGAAAGGAAGCTTTTTAACTCTTGGGTTATTTTTATGTGTGGGAAACCAATGGACCATGCCACAGGTGGTACATTGTTTTCAGCTCTTTGCTTGAGTCAGTGTAATCGCTGTACAATGTTTGGGGCAGCAATGATTAATACCACTACTGCTTAGGCTATATGGATGGAATAAATGGATCATGTATGCTGATGATGTCGGTTCCTTTGCTGAGACAATCTTTGACTACCATGATTCACATCTAGGGGTGGGGAACATGTGGTCTTCTAGGTCCTCGGGTGTAGCCTTTTGACCGAGTCCAAGTTTCACAGAACAAATCCTTTTATTAAGGGGATTTATTCTGTGAAGTTTGGATTCAGTCAAAGAGCCACACTTGAGGATCTAGAGGGCCACATGTAGCCTCAAGGCTGCAGGTTCCCCATCCCTGATCCTAGAACCTGTCATAAGATTGTAAGTGCTAGAACTATATTCAACATATATAATTTTTACATATAACACATTTTCCAGGAAAAACAAAGTCACAATTTCAAGGACCAACTATGAGAGGCAGCAGTATATAGCAGCAAGCCTTGGTTCTAGAAAGATCTATATTAGCCTTGTCTCTGACACATACTGGTTGTGTGACCCTGTACAATTATTACAGGCCCCCTTCTATGACTATATGTTGCAGAAAAGGTGCTGAATGGCGTTGGGGTAGTGGGAGTTTTTATCTAGGAGTTCCCGATACTAAATGAAATTGTAGGTCTCCATATAGGCATGACTGTAGAAGGAGGCTGTTCCAACCCCCTCATTTTGCGGATGGGAAAACTGGGGCCAAGAGAGATGAACCATAGAATCTCAGAATTGGAATGGACTTCAGAGTCCATCATGTCCTACCTGTTTCTGACTGAAAATCCCCTCAGTAGAACAGTGACGTCTCCACTTCTTTATAAGTTGTTCTTGTTTGTTCTTTGTTTTTGAAAAGGACCACCAACATCATGGGGTGATGACTTGTGTGTGAATTAGATTTAAGTGAGGCAGAGTTTCATAAAGTCATCAGCTTCACTCTCTCTTCAAGAGTCATAGAAGTCCAGTGGCAAGACAAAAATCAAGACGACTGGCAATGGTCCAGGATGCAGTGGATGATCTTGGCATCTTCAATGTCTGACCGAACTCCAAGTGCCACACAGTGCCTCTTTCAGCCACCTTCATGGCCATTGGAACACACTGTTCTCATCCACTCATTCTGCTGGGTGAATTCTTCACGTGCTTGCGTTAGATATCTCCCTAACACACCAATGGGGTTGAAATCCGTCAGTTACCTTCAGTCTAGTTTGGCCCATCTGCCAGGATGGTTTTACCTGGGTGTGGCCGCTGCTTCTTGGAGTTCCAGGTGAAATGTGAGGGCCAGGTGGACACCAAAGATGGATGAGCAGCCCTGAAAAGGGCTCAGCAAACCCTCACCACCGGAGCTGCCAGTCCTCCCTCAATACCCTATACACCCTTCTTTATAACTACTTATAGCATTCAGAATGGGTAGTATTTAATCAACATATCTGATTCTGGCCTGCAGACCCTTCCCCCCCACCCCCACTCTGGTCTTCCAGAGGCCTCTCTCTGACCCTTTTCCTAGGACCCTCTCTGGTTCACGGCCCAACCCTTCTCCCAGGTATCCTCTGGCTATTTCCTCATAGTCCCACAACTCTATCCCCTGTCCTTATGTTCAGTTGGTTGCCAAGTCTTGTCAATTTTACCTCCACAACACCTATCTAATCTGTCTACTTCTCTTCACTCACATAGCCAACACCCTACTTCAGATCCTCATCATTTCTCACCTGACCAACGTAACAGATTCCTAATTGGTCTTCCTACTTCAAGCTCCTTTCTTCTCTGATCACCCTTCATACAGATGCTAAAATAATCAACCAAGAGCAAAAGTCTGACCATGTTACTACCCTTATTCAAAAGTCTTCAGTGGCTGCCTACTTTCTCTAGAATAAAATAGCAATCTCTCATTTTTATCCTTGACAATCTGGCTCTATACACTCTGCCAATCAGCCTGGAATCAGGAAGACCGGAGTACAAATCCCAACTCAGACAACTGTTAGTTGTGTGATCCTAGGCAAGTCTTTAAACTCTGTTTGCATCAGTTTTCTCAACCAGTAAGTGAGAATAATAATAATACCTACCTCACAGGGGTTGGGAGGGTCAATGAAATAATATTTATAAAGAGCCTGGTATACAGTAGGTACTTAATAAATGCTGATTCCTATCTCTTCCCTTTCCTCTTTCATTTAGTGTCTTAGAGAGTTTCTCAAGGCACTTAGAGTTTAAATGACTTGTCTAAGGTCACACAGACAGTATATATCAGAGGTAAGATTTGGACTCACATCTTCTGAACTTTAAGGCCTCCACTCTATCCACTATGGCATGCTGTCTTCACTATTCAGTTGATTAACTAATATTTCTAGTCAATTCTACAAAAAGTTGGTCATCAGGTCCTTTGTTTAAAACTCTCTGTTGTAAAATTATTTCTTTGAGAAAGTCATAATCAGCTAACATAATTTGTATATTCAGCACCTTTTCTACAAAGAAAATCTAACATATTGGGTGGGTAAGTGGGGGACTTTCTGCCTAGGCCATGGCCTGAACATCAAAGAGAGTTACCATTCTAGAAGATGTTAGTATGCACACAGAGGCCACACACTCCTTAACTTTGGAGGAACTTCCTGTAATATCTTAAAATAAAATTAAATATCTTTAAGAAAATTATAGCAGGAGATGTGTTGAAGGCAGGAAAAGCAGCAGTGGAATCAACAGCAGCAGCAACAGCAGAAGCAGAAGGAGCTGAAGCAGCTGGCACTGCTGGTAGCAGGGCCAACCGGAGTGCAGACTGGAGAGTGCTGAGCAAGGGCTTGAGGCCATTTGGTGATGATGAGCCTTAAACAAGAAGATAAGGAAGAACATGGATACCTAAAAACCTCATTTCTTTCTCATCAGTTGCATGAGAGAAACCTGATTGACAAAGGGTGGAACCTGGAATCCAAGATGGTACACACCATCATCATCTCAAAGGCTGGGAGATTTTGCTTATAAAATTGTTGTACAAAGAAGTCTATGGGATATTTTGGTGTTTTTAATCAGTGTGAATGAAGGATGATCAATTCCATTCATCTTTCAACAATAAATGTAATACTATGAATAAGGCTAAGATTCTCTTCTTGAATGAGAAGAAAATCAAGATGTTGGATCAGAAAACAATTCTCAATCAATGAGCAGACATTTATTATGAGAAACATGAAAAAAAGAGAGAAAAATATACTATTACTGCTAAGGGCTCTGGAGTCCAGCAAAGTAGGCAATAGGCAGCCTCATAGCGAGAAAGAGCTTCCTATGATCTCCACTGACTACCATTATAGTCTGAAAAACCAACTGCTATTGCTCAAGTCTTCCAAGGTTACAGAAGAAAATCCTGTGACTAAGAGCCTGTAGCCATATTTCTGTATTAGGTAGTATTTCTGTAAAAATAATAGATGCATTGATTAGTTATAGGAGTTTTAAAAGTAGTTGTTTGATGACTGAGTTGAATGTGGAAAAACTTTTGAGATGCAAGAAAAGATTTTATTTGTCATTTTGCTTATTTAAAAATCCATCTCTCTATAAAGACGTAAATACTATAGGCATGGAAAAGGTGCCCTTTGACCAGATTATCCACTTAAAGACAAGAAATCAGAACATGTTGCAGCCTACCTATTTGCATATACAGAAATTAGGAGTACTAAAAGTTCAGTGGTTAAAATAAATCTGAATGTATTCAGATTGTGTGACCATTTATTGTACTGCAGATATCTCTAAAATCCTTCTAAAGTGCTTTGAGGAATGAGGTGAAAACTACTTTATCTGTGCACTGGTTATTGGGTATTAGGTACTTCTAAGTATACATAGAAATGAAATTTGTTTCTAGTAATTGACAATAGGGACTTTATCATGACATTTTCATATAAGGTACTGGAGAAAAATCTATTCATTTTTCTTCAACTGTAGAAAAAGACCACTAAAATTATGGTTTGTAGCTATTACCCTTACCATGTAAAAACCAATGCCTCAATGTTTTACTATTTGTCCTGTGGGCAGACTGCATGTGGTATCTCAAACATGTGTCATAATTGTAGTAGAGTGGCTCAAGAGCCTAGCGATTGTCTGCTGAACAGACTATCTGTTGAGACTTTGATAAGCATTTTCACTTTTGTTACGTATTCATTGGTCATGTGGGTTTTGTTTGTGTGTCAATAAAATCTTGCCTTTGTATATTTTTTAAAAAAAAGAAAACTATAGCAGCCAGCCATGGTGTTACATGCCTGTAGTCTTTGCTACTGGCAGGCTGAAGTTGGTGAATATCTTGAACATAGGCATGTTAGGGTGAAATAGAACTAAAACTGACCGAGTAAACCATATGGTAAGACCAGCATCAATACGCCGAGTCCCTGGGAGTGGGGGATGGGAGTGGTGGGAGCTGCCAGTCTGCCCAAGTAGTGGCAAACCAACCCAGGTTAGAAATGGAGAAGGCCCAAGTTTCCATACTGATCAGCAGCAGGGTTAGACCTGTAAATGACTGCTTCACTTTCAGCTTGGGTGAAATAGAGAGACTTAGTCTCAAAACAAAACAAACATCAAACAAACTAAAAAAAAAAAGTACATCTTCAAAACAGTTAAATCATAGTTTTCTGAAATATAAAGAGCCTCCAGAAAAGCCAGCCAACAAAAAACATCACTATTTGTTATGTAACTAATGGGAGAAAGCTATAACAATCATATTTTGAAAAGTTTTAGGAAAAAGATGTTTATGTGTATACCCAGCCGCCTCAGGAATAAGCAATTGTGGATTAAAAATAGGTCAGTTAAAGGGCAAAACAGTAAGATTGGGAACTAATTCCAGTGAAAAGAAACAAACAAAAGATTAATAATGTAACCTCCTAGGGGAGAGCCTTGTGACTAGTCCTGCACAGTATAATTTTTTGATGAATTGCTGATGGGAGTGAAAAGTAATAAAAAAGTAATAAAATTCATCGATGACAATGAATTATTCAAGCAAAAACCCCTCCAAATTACAAGATAACCATGGGGGAAAGACATGAAACTCACTCTACACCCATAGAAAGTAATGTACCCTGGAAGGAATACTTTAGATCAGGGGTTCTCAAAGTGTGGTCCATGAGCCCCTGAAGATCCCTAAGATCCTTTGAGGGGGCATGGGGGGGTCAAGCCTATTTTCATAATAATACTAAAATGTTCTTTTATTCTTCCAATATTCTTCCCTTTTCCAATTAAGTATCTGTATGAGGTCAGATTTTCTTTGTATAATTCAAAGCAACATATCCTAGCAGATTGAATGCGTAAGCAAATATAATAATCTAGTTGCCTTCTATTAAGTCAGACATTAAAGTATTTTGCAAAAATATGTAAAACGATGACAATTTTCTCACCACATTTTTAATTTTAGAAATAGTTATTTTTCATGAAGTTTGTTATTTATGAAAGTATGTAATAGGTTTGTTATTTTTATTTTAAAAAGAATAAAATTATCTGTTTTAATTTCTTATAAAGTAAACATCGATAAATATAGCCAAGGGTATACTGGACACAGTTTAAACCAGTTTCCAAGAGCTGATTGTTAAATGTTCAGTGTGAATTTACACATCAGAAATCAGCAAACACTACACATCCAGGCTTGGCTTATTATTTTGTTTATTGTCTAGACTTGAGAGAATGATGAAGAAAATATTAATAATGCAGACTCAGTAAAAAAAAAGTTGTGTCATGTGTACTTATTTTTTTCAAGAAGCCCATTGTTAAACATTTACCAGCACACTCCTGGTATGGTCCACATAAACAAAAGCTCTTTGGGGTCCTCAATAATTTTTAAGAGTACAAAAAGGTCCTCAGATTGAAAAGATTGAGAATCCCTGCTTTAGACTATGCATAGTCATGAGAATGGATTCATACTTTCTGGTCACTTGTCCGTTACAAACAATGAAGTTGTAAAAAGTAGGGAGCCCTCTGAGGTGAGAGCTATTTCTGTTTTTTCTCTTATCAGTTGTATAATTAACTGTCTCCACATTGCCTTGGTGCTATTCATGTGCTATTCCTCTTGGCATTGTCTTTTGGTTAGATTCAATGTAATTTGTTTATAAAATAATACTTTGCTTTCTAGCTATGGCACCCATCCCATTTCATTCCATCCCAGAGAGGAGTGAACTATGTTTCCCTGCTTCAGGTGAGGTAGAGGCTATTTTCTAAGAAGGATCCAAGTTAAGGAGAGACATATTCAGGCATTGGTAGGTCTAAGTGACTGGTGGTCAATAGAGTTTGTGGGAGGGGGTGGGAACTCATGAGAGACATTCTCTCTTTCAGCTGTTGGTTTGTGAAAAGCCAGGAAGCTAATTAGAATTAAAATTAACTACTATCACTTTCAAATGAGTAGAAAAAGGCACAAATCAGTCTACAACTGAAGTTTGTCAAACTTAGATAAGGAGAATTGTGGAGTTAGCCCCCAATCAAAGAACACACACTTCTTTTCCAGTTTTTTGCTAACATCAAAAGTACAGTTATAAATATTTTGGTATTTATGGGTTGTTGTTTTTTTTTAACCTCTTTGAGGCACGCTTTTTTTTTTCAAATGAAAGAATTTAATACATATTAAGCAACTACTAAGTGAAAAGCACTTTATTCCTCCCAAAATGCAAATATTTTAAATGTGTTTTAGTTTGTTTTATTGGGTGAGTTGGGAAATTTGAGGTCTTTGGTGAAGTTAGGTACTTGCACATAAGAAGTACCCCCAAATTGTAATCATTGTGTGTATTTTTTCCGGTTTTATGATTTTCTTATTTTTCATATTCATTGTGATGATATAGTAATGTTACATACATTTATGTATCATAATTGGCTTCATCATTCCCCAATTGATAGGCATTTACTTTAAAGTTTTTTTGATACTACAAAAATTGTTGCTATGAGTATTTTGGTACATATGGGACCTTTCCTTTTATCATTGACCTTCTTTGGGCACAAACCTAGCATTCTCTGAATCAAAGGGTTTGGAAATTTTCAAGTCACTTTAAAAGAATAATTCCAATTTCCTTTCCAAAATGATTAGACCATTCACAGTTGTATCAATAATATTTTAATGGACCGATTTTCCCATTGCCTCTCCAGCATCAACTATATCCATTTTTTGTCATTTTTGCCAATTTTCTGAGTCTGAAGCAAAATATTAGAGCTACTTTAATTTGTATTTTCTTATTATTCCTGATTTGGAGCACTTACACATGGTTTTTAATAAAATACAGAGTTTTTTTTTAGAATTTTGTAATATCCTTTGGCAGGGCAGCTACAGAGGACTGGGCTTGGAATCAGATGGACTCATCTTCAGGAGTTCAAATTCAGCCTCAGACACTTACTACCTTTGTGATCTTGAGCAAGTCACCTAACTGTGTTTGTCTCAGTTTTCCTACCTGTAAAATGAGCTGGAGAAGGAAATGGCAAACCACCCCATTATGTTTGCCAAGAAAATCCCAAAAGAGGTCATGAAGACTCAGACACACTGAAAAATGACTAAACAACAACAAAATAGCCTTTGGCAACTTACATATCAGGGAAAATGTTTTTGTCATATATACATATTGTCTTAAATAATTTACTTGTTGATTCTATGGGTTTTCTAAGTAAACAATCACTTGTTCAGCATGTAAGCATAATTTTGCCACATCTTATTTATACATTTACTCATTTCAAATTTTTAATAGATAGTTCTAGGATTTATAGAACAATGCCAAATAATAATAGAAAGAAGTATCCTTGTTTTTCCACTGTATTTATTGATAAATTTCTCGTGTTTCTGTTTACCGTTTGTTGAAAGTCCATTTTTTTATGATTAGGCTCCTTGTTTCAGTGTACTTTAATTTAGATTGAAACATAACTACTTCATTCCTTCCCCAAATTTCTTGAATGTGGAGTAAATGGTGTTCCTTCATATTTGAAGAACTTTTCCCCTAATTTATTTTTAAAAGTTTTTATTATTAAAATTATGAAATTTAATCACAATATGCCCTAGAGTTTCCAATGGTTTTTTGTTTGCTTATTTTATTTGTTTATAGTTTTCCTTGCAGCAATCTGTGGATTCAACGGATCAGCTTTTTGTTGTCTATATTAAAAAAAAATTGGATAGTTTGCTTCTATTAATTCCTGAAATATGTTATTGAGTTTATTTTATTGTTATTATTATTATTTTTAGTGATCATGTTCTTCAGAGAGCCCTATTAACTTAAGTCATCTCTGTGTATCCCGTCTTCAAGGTCAGCCATTTGGACTTGTATAGAATTTATGTGTTCTTGGCTAATATACAAATATGTTTTGCTTGATTTCACATGTATAATTGATATCATATTGTTTGCCTTCTCAAGAGGTAAGGGAGGGAAGGATAAAATTTGGAACTCACTCAAAATTTTTTAAAAAATGAATTGTTAAAAACTTATTAAAATGTAATTGGGAAATATTTATTGAAATAAATGCAAATATATTAAGTGTAAAAAAAGAGAGAGAAGTTATGTGTTCTTTTAACCTTGTTGTCATTTGCTCCACTTCTACTATTTTCTTCAACATATACTTTGTGTTTTAAATCTATTTTTCTCTCTCAGAGCTTCTATTTTTTTGGAGGGACTCCCCACCAAATATTCACTTTTCCCCTATTATTTATGTCATTTAAAAAAATTCTGCATTTGAGAAATGTCCACTCTAATTTTATTCTCAGTCTCTTCTTTCAAAAGTTTTATTTCTTTCTGAACCACACTAAAGCTTCTTGAGGCTGTTTTATGGTTTGTAGAGATGTCCCAGGATTGTCTTTTCATTAGGCATGTGTTGTATTTGTTCATTGTGCTCAGACCTCTTTTAGATTTTTACTTGTTTTTGCCTTCTGTCCTTATGAGACTCTGTTGATTTATTTGCTTGAAAGATAAGCTTTTACTTGGATTTTCTTTTTCGGCCTTTTAGCCTTTCTCTTAGATTTCTAGTCACTGGTCTCTGGTTTCTGCTTCACTCTTTGGAATCTCCCATGCCTGTATAGATTCTCTTGAGGTTGAGTATTGTTAGTATCCTAGTTTTAGGGATGTGTGTGTGTGTGTGTGTGTGTGTGTGGGGTGGGGTCTGACCCAGATTCCTGCCCAGAGTCAATTCCAAAGGGCAAACACTAGTGCCAATACTGTCTCCTTTCCCTCAAGCACAGAAGCTGTTTCCCCTCTAGGTGGTTCTGATGAAAGTTTGTGTTACCTTCAGCTTTTACCCCATTCTTGTCTATTTACTCTTCTTCCTTCAAGTGGCTTAACAGGCTTTGGGTCACCTGCAATTTTGATTTTTTTTCCTGCTATCATGGTTCTCTATAATTCACAGCTATGTGGATCATCACTGGGAGAATATTGTCAAAAAGACTGATTTTTGTATATTCAGTAGCTTAGGGACATTGAACGTACTATACTTTCTTAAATGCTGTATAAACTTATTTCTTTCTTTGAATCCATGTCATCATCCACCTCACATATGTATTTCGATGTATGAATTCATTGGATTAACCTTCAAAACACATACTATAACCTAGATAATACATATTTTTCATCTATCTTGTTCTAGTGTAGATAGGCCAAACTTTTTTGAAAGTAAAGAACAGATAATAATGTGATGTCTTAAAGTGCAAAGAAGAGTTCTTGTTTTCCTTTCTTTAAAAAGTGTCAGGTTCTCCTGGACACAATTAGAAGACAACATGCATTGGTTGGCCAAAGATTGACCATACACTGGTAGTTGTTAACAAGCAAGCTTCCAGTTTTAAGGACTCAGGGCAGATCCTAGGAAAGCCCTAATGATTGTGACTCTTGGCAGTCAAGAAGGGAGTCACCTATGGAAGAAGAGTCCAGCTTTTGAGAGGGGAATCACTCCTAGCCTCTTCTCTTATACCTACATCTGCAGGCATGGGGTTGGGTGGGGGGTGGTGGGGATGAATTATCTCATCTTGATTTCCCTTCTTCATCAACCATGATGTTTGCAGTAATGTTTCTCAACCATTAACAGGATGGAGAGAACAAAGAAATTGAGACAGCTTCTAGATGTGGAGGAAGAGGAGAAGGAGAAGAAAAGAGGAGAAAGGAGAGAGGAAAGGAAGGGAAGGAAGGGAGGGAGGAAGGAAGGAAGGAAGGAAGGAAGGAAGGAAGGAAGGAAGGAAGGGAGGAAGGAAGGAAGGAAGAAAGGAAGAAAGGAAGAAAGGAAGGAAGGAAGGGAGGAAGGAAGGAAGGAAGCAAGGAAGCAAGGAAGGCAAGAAGGAGGGAGGGAAAGAAGGAAAGGCAGGAGGGAGGGAGAGAGAGAAAAAGGAAAGAAAGAAGAAATAATAGCAGCATTCTCCAACTTCTGCTTGAATTGGGAGACTGGTTTCCCAAAGGGCAGCTACTACTCCTCTTAGATAACATGGTAAAGACAAGTAACACAAAATGTTTCCCCCAAAACCTGGTTCATTCCTTCCCACAAATATCCATATCATCCATGGGATAATGGACCATAATAGTAATGAGGCACACGTGTAAGGAATATGTGTGACAAATGTTTACCTCACAACTGCTTTCTGCTCTGGAAATACTTCTTTCTTGTAGAAATCTCATATAGAAGCCTTTATTGTTGTTGATGTTCACGCTTCATTCTCAAAGAGGACCAATGACATCACAAGGGTAATGTCTTGATTTGCCAACGAATCAGATTTAAGTGAGGCAGAGCTGTGCCAAGTCATCAGCCTCCCTCTCTCCTCAGGGTCATCCGAGTCCAGCAGCAAGACAAAAGTCAAGATGACTGCTGACGGCCCAACTGTACACAGTAACGGCAATGTAGTAATATAGTAATAATAATTAAAAAGTAATTCAAATGTGAAAGACTTATCAATACAATGATCCAAGACAATTCCAAAGGACCCCTGATGGAAAATGTTATCCACCTCCAGAAAGAGATTTGATGAACTCTGAGTGCAGATTGAAGCATACTTTTTTCACTTTCTTTATGTTTCTTGCTTTTTATTGTTTTGTTTTTCAACATGGCTAATGTGGAAATAAATATGTTTTGCCTGTCTCCACATGTATAATTGATATCATATTGCTTGCCTTCTCAATGGGTGGAGAGGGCTGTCAGGGAGGGAGAGAATTTGGAACTCAAAAAATATTTTTTAATGAATGTTAGAACTAAATAAATGAAAGGAGGTTAGAGTATCACATCTGGAAAGATCTTAGTGGGGCATCTATTTCAACCTCTTTATTTTACAGATGAGGTTACAGAGATCCTTAGGAGTGAAGGAACTCACCAATGATGAAGGCCAGGTCTATGTGGACATCACACTGTGTATTACTGAGTCAAGGTCATGGGGCCTGGAACATTGCAGGAGGTGCTAAGGTAGTTTGTAAAGCCTATGAGCTTTCATTTTCAGTTTTCAGTTGCCAGAGGTTCTATGAGTAGGAAGCATCAGAGATAAGACTGAGACCTGCACTTTGGTGGTTTTGTTTGTTTGAATTTCAAATACAGAATTTTTTCCACTAACCATGAACATGGAGCATTATAGAGAGAATCTGATAGTACCAGATATTCTTGACAAGTAAGGAGGTCAGAGTGTCTGAGAAAAGAAGAGAGCTGAGAATGCTAAAGTTGATTTGAAGAGGGATGTTAGGACCAGAGGGTCAGATACAAGCAAGTAGCATGCCAGATAAGGGAGAGTTGGACAGCAAAAAGGGTGGCCCTAGCAGATAATTGACCACAATACTGTCTCGGAGGAGAGGAACGTATTTTGAATTTCGTGGGATTTTTAACCCTGCTCTTTCTGGGTTTTTAAAGGCACCATCAGATCTGACAAGTGTTAACTGCTGCTAGGTAGGGTAACTGTCAGTCCTGGGCCCACAAGCAAAACACTGTAAAGGCCACCTGCAAAATGTCCTCTTCACACATGCAGAAAAGGACCTCTTTTTCTCTCTTCTCTGTCTCCTCTATGTCTCTCTATCTCTTCTCTGTCTCTGTATTTCTTTTTTCTCTCTCTCTTCCTCTCTCTCTCTTTCCCTCTCTCTTTCTTTCCCTCTCTCTCTCTCTCTCTCTCTCTCTCTCTCTCTCTCTCTCTCTCTCTCTAGCTGAGAGTACAGTAAATAAAGTGTCAGTTCCAGAGTCAGAAAGACGTGAGTTCAAATTATCACCTCAGACATTTATTAGCTCTGAGAACCTGCGTAAGTGACTTAACCTCTGCTTGTCTCATTTTCCTCAACTGTAAAGTGGGAATAATAGCATTACTTAGCTTGCAGGATTGTTGTGAAGATCAAATGAGATCATATTTGTTTTTTAAAAAGTGCTTAGCCTAGAACCTGGCCCAGAGTAGGTGCTGTCTAAGTGTTTATCCCTTTCTCCTTCCCCTTCCCTGTCCCCATCCATGTGGCCACTGGCTGTGGTCAGCTCCAACTGCCGAAGTTCTCCCATGGTCTAAGAGGAGAAAGTGAGGAAGAGGGACAGGAAAGGTCTCATTCTGGAATAGTGACTGAATTTGGAAAGAAATGGGACATAGAGAAAAGTAGAGGACTGTGATGGGAAGCATTATTAACATAAATGAGAATTGCCACAGGACTATTGGCTCTTTATAGTGAGTTTTTGTGCCAAACCAAAGGGTCAGAATTTCACGTGACGTGGTATAAAGAGTGTTGGACATGGAATTAGGAGACCTAGTTTTGAACCTGAGTTCAAGACTTGTGAGTTATATTCATATCCCAGAAGCTTTCTGCCTCTCAATTTTCTCCCCTACAAAGTGGTGCTAAGTAATAGATAGGCAGCTGGTCTCCAAGTTTCACCTCTGCCTTACTTGGGTTTGGGACCATGGACAAATCACTTAATCTCTCTCAGTGTCCCAGGCAACTCTCTAAAACTAAAATCAAATGACAGAGAAGATGCCAATCTGAGCGAGTGGATAAAATTTCTCACTGGAAACTCCCTATAAAATCATAGCTCTAGTTAAAAAAAAGAGGAGAATAATAACATTAACATAATCTGTTTTATAAGGATGTTACAGGGAATGTTGTTCAGTCATTTCAGTTATGTCTGATTCTTTGTGACCCCATTTGGGGTTTTCTTGGTAAAGACACTAGAAGGGTTTTCCATTTCCTTCTCCAGCTTATTTTACAGATGAGGAAAATGAGGCAAACAGTGTTAAGTGAGTTGGCAGCTGGAAAAGAAATCACTTATGGAGGAAGAATCCAGCTTTTGAGAGCAGCATCACCTCTCCTTTTATACCTGCATCTGTAGGCATGAGGATGGGGGGTGGGGCATAGGGATTTAAATGTCTAAGGCTAGATTTGAACTCAGGTTTTCATGACACCAGGCTTGACACTCTATCCACTGCACCACTTAGCTGCCTAAGATTATACCTTTAGGGAAAGTTATTATCTAAGTTGAGCTGATGATTATTTCGTTTCTGATAACATATTTGATAACTTTTTAGGCTAGGTTTAGGCAGTGACCTGCCCTTAAACCTTTATAGAAAAAGGAAAGAAGTGTGAGTGTATTTTTGTTTTTCTCAATTGTTGAGGTCCCACAGGATGGTTAGTAAGTGCCATCTTTTATCTACTTGAAATATAAAAAAAAGATTTTTATCTGTTTAATAAAATACCATTGTGTCCTCAAATATGGAAGGGGTTGTATGTCTGAACTGTATAAAATGAGGGCTGTAATAAACAATTATCCAGTTGATTAAAATAACGAACATAAAACAAGATAACTCAGAAAATGATAAAAATCTCACTGTTCTTTTAGGTTTTTAAAATATTGATAATAATAACATTTTAGCATTTATAAGCATGCTAAAGTTTGCAAAGCACTTTACATAAGTTATCCTTAAATTGTGTATATAATTGCGAATGTATAATTTCATCTAAGGGCAACTAGGTGGCTCCACGAATGGAGTGCTGACTCTAGAGTCTGGAGCACCTAAGTTCTAATGCAGCCTCAGCTACGTCATAGCTGTATAACTCTGGGCGAGTGACTTAACCCTGTTTGCCTCCGTTCCTCATCTGTAAAATAAGCTGGAGAAGGAAATGGCAAACCACTCCAGCATCTTTGCCAAGGACACCCCAAACGGGGTCACAAAGAGTTGGACTTGACTGAAAATGATTGAACACACACAAATTTCATCTAAGGGGGTCGAATTAAATCTTGTTTTCATTCATTAAAGCAATGTTTATCAAGCTCCCATGCAGATTATTTTACACTCCTCTGTCTACTCTTGAATGTTTTCTTCCCAAATGGAAGTCAAAGACTTTGTAACATCTCATGCAAGCACCCTGAACTTACCTGCTCCTTTTTATTACTCTCCTTGGAATGTCTTTTTGAAATATTTTCTTTGGGATCCCAACACAATAGAGTTCTTAAAGTCAAGATATTACTGATTTATGAAATGGAATCATAACAGTGCCCACATTTTTCTTGATTTCTATTTGAACACATCCTAACAACTTTCTGGATTTTTTTTTTGATTGCCATTGGGTAGTGAGCAGACATCTTCATTGAGTCATCCATAAAGATGCCTACCTCTTTTTACAACTCTGGAAGCTATCCATGGATTCCTTAGAGCCAGCAGTTAGAAGCACTATAAATTGCCAAGGAGGCAAAAATAAAAATAAAAAATAAAATTTAGCGAACATCTTATGACCAAGGTGATTGAATACTTGGACGTGAGACATAATTGGATCTAATTGTGAAGCCAATTGTTTATAGTAGAAACATGTGTAGAATTTATGTGTTTGCATGGTCTGTTCCACATTGAATATAGGCAGGGTTGGCCCTGAATGACTATATAAATGAATTGTGATACAAGTAAGATTCCTTATTGGACAGAGTAGTGTGTTGGGAATAAATCAGTTGACAGTATTACTACCCAAAAACAGTGTTTCCTTCAAAAGTGTGTCTGTAAAGCAGACAGGACTAGAGAAAAAAATGAAGAAAGTAGCTAGGGAGTGTTAAGCTACCTAAGTAAACATGGTGACAGCTGAGCACCTTGTGTTGGTCTTTTCAACAACCAAAGGACACTGTTGAAATCCAAATATGGCAGTCACTGGGGAGAAAGAAACTGACATTCTGGTGGTTATTACAACAAGGCTTCAATGCTCTCTCTAGACTAAATCTGAGATAGTCTGGATTTTCTCAGCTCATGAAAGGAATGGCTTCCATAGAGAATCACTTGCTGGGAAAGGGTACTTAATGGCCACTACACCAAGATAGCATAAAGACTTTCCTTGAAGAAACAAAAGGCTCCTTATTGAATATGTTCTGTTGCAGTTTGGTTCCAAATTCCATCATCATGTTCTCCAGAAATTAGGCTTTGCATTTTTGTCACTTAGGTTCAAAGAATGAATGAGGAGTGTGGCTTAGTGAATCAAGGGTTGGTCTTAGAGTTGGGAAGGCTTAACTTCAAGTCTTCTTTCTGATACAAACTTGCTCTATGACTCCAGAACAGTAAACCTCTTAATGGCCCAGGCAGCTCTCTAAGACTGTAAGTTGCTATCAGTCTACATCGGCAGAGAGAGTTCTGTTACAGGGCAGATACATACTAATAAAATCACAGGGCTGAACAAAAAGAAATTTTAAAAGATTCATAGAAGTCTGGAATCTTAGAACAGGAAAGGACTTTGGAGGTCATCTAATTAACCCTTTATCTAAAGTATGAATCCTGCCTTTGAATTTCCTGACAAGTTTCTTTCTGCCTCTGTTTTCATAACCTCCATTTTGGGGAGACTCATTATTTCTTGAACCATCCTATTCTATTTTTTGACAATCCTAATTGTTAAAAAGGACTTTTAAAAAATATTGGGCAGAAATTACTTTCCCTGAAACATAGTTTCCTGAGGGCCCAAATAGAATGTCATCTTTCTCCCATATGACAAGCCTTCAATAACTTCCAACATAGAATACAGTCCAACTTCCTCATTTTACAGATGGAGAAACTAGTAAGATAAGATTTGTGGATGACGGCTGTTCGGCTTAAACTATCAAGCATGTTGAAGTGATTTGCATGAGCTCCCCATTTCAACATCTCTTATGGGAATGAGAGGTTCCACTCAGTCTCTAGTAATGGACAATTCCTAGAATTTTCATTATTCCTGGACTGGTGGTTAATTCAGTTTCATTTCTGTCTTTAAAACAAAATGCCAGATTGCAGACAATCTAGCCCTTCCAAATTACAAACTCCCCAACTCTTGTTGGACAGATGGAAAGGTAACTAGGGTCTGCGACTTGCTTTGCCTTGGCCCGCAACCAAGTATTGAGGCCTGAGAAGGGGCTGGGGAACAACAACGTAAAGACTGTTTGCATGCCTAGACCACTGCTGAAGGTGGCTCATACCTAAAGTATGGGCTATGCACCACGATCTCTGTCCATTCCAGATTCCTTCAGCTATTATCTGAGAGAGGAATCATAGTCCATTGACAAGTGGAAATGGTAAAGGAGCCGAGGCTTACCTTGGAAGAGAGTGTTCTTGAAGAAACGTGACAGGGCAGAAAGCCATGATGCATAATCATGCAGTATCTATTTTACTTCCAGTGGGGAAAATTAAAAGACAGAGAGAGAGTGACAGAGAGGGAGAGAGAGAGAGAGAGACAGACAGACAGACAGACAGCAGACATGGGGGAGAGATCCTCTAGAGTCTCCAAAAGTCAATGCAAATGGTGAAGCAACAGCTCATGAATCCCTGTTCTAAGGCAGATAAAGTTCAGGTGATTTAGCTGTTAAATTCTAAAGTCAGTCCATTGTTTCTCCTGTGGCATGAAAATCATTATTGTACATTTCAGGCTGTAGGAACACTGGGAGTTTTAATAAAAGCCAATCTCTCTCTCTCTCTCTCTCTCTCTCTCTCTCTCTCTCTCTCTCTCTCTCTCTCTCTCTCTCTGTTGCCCTCATCACTGTGTGAACCACAAAGATTCTGAAGATATGAGTATTTTCCATCAAAGGCTCTTTGGCAAAAAATCCTCCTAACAAAGAACAAGGCTCCAACTTTTTTGGGTAGTGATTTTACATACAATGCGCCTTAATTACTGGCAAGCTTGTCAAGAGCCTATTCCCACATGTGTCAACACTTCCTTAATGCACTGTAATTCATCATGTTAGCATGGCAGAAACAAGGTACTCTACATCCTTACACACATCCCTCTCCAAGCTCTGGTCCCAAGCTCTGTATTACAGCCTCTAGTCTTCATCTGGTGAACAAAGAACAGACCCCGGCATCGAAACGGTAAGGCCCCTCGAGTCAATCAAAGTCATACATCACAGAGTACTTTATCCTATGCCTCACAACACTGTCTAAATCCAAGAAGCCCTGCTTTATTGTGAAAAGGACATTCACTTAATAACAGCAGTAAATCCAGAAAGGCAGTCTAATTTTAGACAGAAAACTTGGCTAAGCGGGAATCCTATCATTTAACTCTCCTGACATTTTTATTCATTGAGTTCATTCTCATGCTAGTTGTGTGATTAAATGCAGATAGGGATTTATTTTCTTTTAATAAAAAAGTAGAAGATGGGGAGAGGGGTGATGGGGAGGGAGATGGTGTGAGGAAAGAGAGGGAAGGACAAAAGCAGTCCAAACAGCAAACAATGCCTTTCAGATGAAAATAAATTAGCTTGAACTTCTGTGTGAAAAATTCTCTTTCTGAATCATCTTTCAACCCTTGGGCTCTTCCAGCAGAAGAGTCCAATTTGGAATCCGGCTGCCTTTTTCATCACTAAGTCTGATGGCATGATTTGGGAAGCAAACAGTGAACAGAGAAGGGGCCCAATTTCTGGAAGAGGAAATAGCTCTTGGTGATCCAGATCAGCTCAGTTTGCTTTGTTTTTGGTAGTTAGTCAGATTGCTTCTTTGACTCTTGCATTTCACTTCTATTGCCAATGAAATAAAAGATAAATTTATTCACCCAAAGTTTCAGATGACATGAGATAAGGCCCAAATTATCTCTTGGGTAACACATACATTTTAGAGAGTTAAGTAGGAAGGGAACATGACCAGACCATGGGGCTAGAAGGCAGGAATTGCTATTGATTTGTAAGGTAGTCCAAGGAAAACTTTTTTTCCTTCTGTATATAAGCTGCTTAACTAGTAATGTTTGTTAACTGACTGGCCTCATCAACATGCATTGAGATACATTCTGAGGGTACCAGAATGGTGTTTTATCTGGGTGGGGTATTCCTGGTATGAAAACTCACTCCACTGACCCAGCTCAACAATGTTTATAATTTGTCGTCTTAGAGACTTGTCAGTAACATGAAAAGTTAAATGACTTGCCCATGGCTAAACAGCTTAAATGTGCTGGAGTCAGAATTTGAATCCAAATCTTCCTGTTTCTATTGCTAGTCTTTTGTCCACTATGCAATACTGCCTGTCACTGAAAAAATAGATGGCATTAACAATATCATCTTTGTCTGCTAAGAAAAGTCTAACCATTTTGCCTGATATCTTGAAATGCAGTGGGCAATGGGATACAGTATACAAGCAGCAAATGCTATTTATGTGTGATGAGATTTCTAGGCTAACTAACAAAAGCCTATTTAACCAATAATATCCTTGAAGTATATGAGTACCAGAACTCTTCTGTTTAGTTCCCCAATTTAATGTAGTATGGAGAAAGATGTTGGAACCCCAACTTTCTCCTTCTTCCATCCCCCATGCTCAGTAACCAGGAATATACATTCTCTCCCAGCTAAGAGCCCGTTCTAATGCTCTATTTTTTCATTGATTCTGTTCCCATCCAATCCCTAAGATTTGGAAACCAAAGGAAGGCTGAAGAAGAATGGCAGAAGATAAGCACGATCAAACTAAGAGACCCACTCTCAACCAGCAGTCAGAAACCATCATACCGCAAAAGGATATCGACAAGTAGAGTCTTTCTTTTGCATGACTTTTAAACACTCTAAAAGTATTTTCATCTATAAATTTATGCAAATTGTCATTGTTCTAGGAACTGAGGGTAATACAAAATGAGTGATACAAAATATTTTGCTTCTCCTCTAAGGGTAACTCATATATCTTGTATCTTTTATAAATCTACATATGTATCTCCCTCCCTCTCTCTCTCTCTCTCTCTCTCTCTCTCTCTCTCTATATATATATATATATATATATGTATATATGTATATATATACATATATATATATATGTATGTATGTATCCTCCATTAAATATAGGCTCTCTGAGGCGGAAACTGTTTCACTTTTGCTTTGGCATTTAACGTAGTCCTTGGCAAGTAGTAGGCACTTAATAAATTCTTGTTGATCGATTGTATACTTGGTCCCGCTGCCCTCTAGGGCTTTATAGTCTAGTTGAGAAGTCAAAACAATATGTGACCAAGTGACGAAAGGAACAGTGCTAACAATAAATAAGCAAAAAAGAGGAGGTGATGTACTGTAATGTGGAAGCAATGTAGGGACCTGGATGGGTGTTCAAACCAAGAGAATCATAACCCATCACATGAAGTAACCCAAGGCTTTGATGCCCTAGGTTTCATAAAGGATATCAAAGAATATGTGTGTGTATACACACATACATATGTATATGTGTATATGTAATATATATACATATGTAAGTATGAAATCATCTAGGCACTAATTAATATTACCAATAGCCCATTGAGGCAAATGAATGTTTAATCATATTTTGTAAATGAAGACATAAGAACCCACACTAAAGAATTTTATAGAGTTCACACAGCAATGTAAGAACTCCCACTGAGGCAGACTTTGATTTCTGGCTCTAAAATGCTGTGTTATATCCATTATGAACTAATTTTATAAATGTTGTTGCCTATAGTTTGTTTTGTCTTGTTAAATGCATTGATATTTTTATTTCATAACAGTATTTGTTGAAAGTTTTCTGTTGTCATTATATTTAGACATTAGGCAATATGGATGTGGCTAGAACAACAAATTCTATACATGTCTCACATCCCTAGGAAGTAAATAAAATTCTAGGTAAATGTCAATAAGCAGAAATAAAAAAGGAGAAAGAAAAAAAAGGAGGGAAGGAAGGAGGTTAATAGGTAATGTGCTTAGCCATGGGGATCTACACTGTGGAAAAATTGGGAAAAATTTCAAAAGAGGGGAATAAACCTGATCAATGAAGTTGAAAATTAAATATATCAGGAAAAGTTAAAGCAATTGGTTCTAGTAAGTGTAGAAAGCATACTGAAACAGTATGCTCTCCAGCACTGGAGTCAGGAAGACCCGGCTGGATTCAAGTCCTGTGTCTGAATACATACTACCTGTGATCATGGCAGCTTTATAAGATTATATGTTATAATAAGGCATTTCCATCCTGGGAATTCCCTACACCAATGAGATCTGGATCAAAAAAAGGAGAAAGTAGTAGGGTAATAATCATGGTGTTCAAAGACAACAGATAAAGAGTTATTAAACCATTTATTCTCTACCTAAATGATAGAAGCAAAGAAAATAAACTTAAATAGTAGTTTGCATTTAGGTTAGATAGTCATAGCATTAGATTAGTCCTCTATTGGTCTATGATTCATAGACAAATGATGGACCACAATACTTCTTTATAGAATCCCTGGACTGGTCTGTATAGTGATTAATGCTTCTAGTGTCATATAAATCATAATATACTACACATAGAGTATGTATAAGGGAGTATATGCCTCTATAAGTTTAGGTTTATAGAGAGAAAAGTCTTAGAGCTCTTTGGGGTCTGTGAATATCCACAATAAACATGGAAAGTAAGGAATGGGGGCGGAGGAGGGATGCTTGGGATTGGCACTAAGGGATTGGCCTATGATGGTTCGTATCTCCTCCTCTTTCCTCTCCTCCTCACGTTCTTTGTCACTTTCAACCCTTCCCCCTCCCCTTCAAAAAAGCATATCAATTCAGTTACCCTACTTAAGGGGAGGAGGGAAAGCATTTATTAAGTACCTACTACATACCAGGCATTGTGCTATGTGCTTTAGAAGTATTTTCTCATTTGATTAAATTAATTCACACTAAAGGGTACCAATAGACAATCCTAAAGTGTGGCGGGGGGGTGGTGGGCCATGATATATTTCTCTCAACAGAGGAATTAATGAACCCACAAAAACCAATATCCAGTTTATTTAAAGTTTGGGCAGGGGTTAGTAGATTATTTTTGCTCTACTGTTTCTCCTTGCCTACTCCAGGCAAGCTGCTTCCCACCTGAGACCGAACCCCCTAATTTCTGTCTTGGAACACTTTTTTACTAAGAAAGTCTGTGGCTAAGAAAACCTCCTTTTTTTGTTAACTGTTAAGATATTCTACAAGGGTCCCATTTCGTTCCAATCTTGAGCTACCAGACTAAGTCAAGCCTGCCTATGAAACTGTGAGACTCCAAATGCCATTGCCAGGAGAAAGACTCAGACTGCCAAAATGGTTCTCTAAAACTGAAAATGAGAATTTTCGGAGGTAGGATTATAGTATGGCAGAACTAAAGGGGATGTTAGAGTTGACCTAATCCAACCTTTTCGTTTCACAGAAGAGGCAATTGAGGCCAAGCAAGGTTAAATGACGTGTCCAAAGTCACATAGATAATTAAGGACACAGAGAAGAAAAGAATCCAGATCTTCTGACTCTTATTGTAGAGTTCCTTGAACTAAAATAATATACATTTGTCGCTAGCTCAAGCTAAAAATTTTTCATGCAATCTCTTATTAATCTCTTGTCATAAAGGGTACTATCTTAGAAGACTTTGATGGTAATAGATGAAACTGCATTAGGAAGAATGCTTTTTGACTTGTTGTGCCCTGACAGTGAGGTCTACACACTGCAAAATATTAAAGGAAGGAACTAAAAAAGCAATGTCTCTTTGACATTGGTATAGGGGCCTAGGGAGGTTGTAGGAACTAAAGGTATAGAAGGAGCTTTCAGGTTAGGAAACCTCAACTAGAATCAGGTCTCCAACACTTTCAAATTCTATAATCACAAACAAGAAACTAAACAGTTAAGAACCTCAGTCTCATCATCTGTAAAGTGGGGGCAATAAACTGCCTTCTTCACAGAGCAGTCCTGACAAAAATTGCTTAATAGACTTTTTTTTTATTTTTAATTTTTTTTCACATAGCAGAACATGGAAGATAAAGCAATACATTTCTATTTTGAGAAAACCCATATAATGAATACTACACATTATTTTCAAAGTTGTCCATCTTTTCTTTGCTTCCTCGTACTTTTTCTTTTGTCCTCTACTGTGCATTTTTTACTTTATTTTTACTTAGTATACTTTCAAGGTTATCATTCAATTTGTTAACTCTTGTCTAGGTTTCTGTCTTTGAAAGTAACAGGTAGGCATACCTTTGAGTCCCCAAAGCATTTATTAGGGACTCTACAGGATATACTCTCTACAGGATATACTCTGACATTTCAATGGAACCATGATCTCATAGATGTGGATACTCCTTCCAATGATGCAAGTCACAACCCTCTTGTGTTTACCCATCATGAGTGACTTTTCCATATCTTCCCATAAGTTCCCCAAGGGAATCTACTCAACATACTAGGGGCCTTTCTCAAATGCTCTTGGCCCCTCCAGGATACCAAGGAGCACATAGACTCCCTTAGTCACACAGTGGTCATCCCTTACTCTGACCACATTACTGTCTCATCTCTTTTGGTTAGATGTCAAATGTTGACTTCTTCCAGTGGTTCTCCTCTTACCATTTCTTCTAAGTAATTCCGTGTTTCCTACGCTTTTATCTACCACATAAGAGCCTTTCCATGGCCCTTCACGCACACCTGTGAAAATACCAACAGAACTTTAACTTCTGTGTTGCTTTTGACAGAGCCTGACTGCTAGAGAGTAATCCTATACCTCTTTTTTTATTATGTATGTGAGGGTATGGTTTTGCATTTTAGGATTTTGTAACTAAAAGTGCTTCTTTCTCATTCTGAGTCAGGGATTCTTTAACTGGAATCCACAGACCCCAAAGTATATACATAGATTTGGATAGAGTTCAGGTGGTCTATGTAGATGGTTTTTTAAAAATGTTCTGAAAGCTTTTTCAACATAATTGGTTTCCTTTGTAATTCTGATAATAATCCATAGGCTGAAAGAATCCATTGCACAAAATAGGTAAAGAAACTTTGCTCAGGGATGGACTTTTCCAACGCAAAAAGGAGAACCCAGAAAGCTATTTTTGGAACTGCCTCACCATCACAGTCTGTAGAATTGCCACATTATTACTATAATCTGCATATTTAGAGGCCTGCAGTATACGGCTCACATCTCTAGCTGGCTCCAAAGAATATCATTTAATGTGTCTCCTTTGGATACATGAGTCTTGTGCACACATCTTTTCTTCTCCTTTGTGAGGACACTTGGGTTGTCACATAATCACTCAAGTGAAGAGTCATTTGTCCCTAAGTGAAGAAATTAAACTAGGTGGGAGAAACTGACCAAGTCTCCCCTCTAGTCCAACTCAAATTCCCAGAGATGTCATGAGGCAGAGAGGATTTGGAACCAAGTGCTCTGACTCCAAATCCATGGATCTTCCCATTGTATCTTTATGCCCTGTTGAGGAATTACTTCCTAGGGCAATATGGGTCAGTCCCCTCAGTGTATTTTCAGTGATAGGCTCTGGCCACTGAAAGGTTTGTTGGTCACACCTGGGTGGGATTCCTTTATTGGTCAAATGTATATCTAATTGATGTAGGATATCAGCATATATGAGAAAGGAACTAACTACAATGGAAACCCTTTAATTTACCTTAGAAACACATGGAAAAGTTTATTTGTTATTATTCTTTTTTTTAAAAAAGGGTATATTTTCACCTTTTTTGCAACGGTTCAGGGATAGTACTTTTGGAAAATAATAATAAATCATAATAATAAAAATCTAACATTTATATAATATTTACGATGTGCCAGACACTGAGCTATGCACTTCCCAAACAGTATTTCATTTAATCCTCACAACAACTCCGGGAGGTAAGTGCTATTACTATCCCTATTTCAAAGAGGGGGGGACTGAGTTTAAGGTTACCCAGGTCACACAGCCGTAGGTGTCTGAGGCTGGATTTGAACTCAGGGTTTCCTGACTCCAGGTCCAGAGCTCTATCCACTGTGCTATGAAATGAATTAGCAAAATTTTTATGATTCCATGTGAAGCTGCAAGAAAGTGAATCTACTATGTTAACTGTCTGAGTCAGTTTCTAACCTACCTTTTCCTGAACTTTTCAAAGATCTTAAGGAAAAAATAAGCATAGTTTTCAGTTGGTAGCCTGAGGGGAAACAATTTTAACAGTAGCTAGAACTAAGCAAAAAAAATGCAAATTTTTTGGAGGAGAGGGAGGGAATCTGACTGAAGAGCTTACAGCCACGTTATTTAGAATGCAAACCACTGGGTGCTTAGGCGTAAATGCCACCCAAGAAGCCCCTGCCTTGCAGGAAATTCTGGAAAGGAGGGAGAACATAAAAGGGAGCAACATGTATAGTCTGCAATTAAGAAAAGATGGATGATAATGCATGTAAATGCCCTTAAAGTGTAAGGTATTATCACAAGGGGACTTTTCTGGAAGTTTTGCTTCAAGGGCCAGATTTTGATCTTGGATTCAGCTGGCAGGAGTGAAACCATTTGTAGAAAAGCTCTTTAACTCTCATTAGTGGACCAAGAGAACAATTCAAAATCTTCTGATTTCCCTAACAGGTCTCCTTTTTTTTTTTCCTGGACTATGTGTCTAGCTGGAGAGATTGTTGTAATCTCTAGGGATTTAGTTTTGCCCAATGTGGTGGAAAGCTTGAAAGGACAGCTTGAGAGGGTATTTGAAGATCATCATGGAGGGTGAAGACTAGTTAGGGCCATCAATCATGTATTATGGGAAAATAGGCAGAGGATAACACAGGAAACATTCATTGATGGACAGTGAGGGACCTTATCCCATAGAAAAAATCTCAAAGGAAGTAGTTGTATTCCTATTATCTGAGTCATGAAATCACAAGAGCATAGGTTTGGAACTAAAAAAGACCTTAATAGTCAGCTAGTCCAGACCTCTCACTTGGCAGATGAGGAAACTGAGGCCCAGAGAAGTTAAATCCCTTGCCAAAGATCATGCGTTTAAGCTCAGGCAAAGTACCGGAGGCTATTTTCCCATAAAATGTTTCTTTACTTGTTGGGATATGGACAAATGGCCTACACCTGTATTTTTCATTCATTTTTTTTCTAATTCTTGGGCTAGAGAGATGGGGTACACTGTTAGATTGTACTTGGCAGGTAGTATAGTGACTTTAAGCGGAAGTGAAACTTCCATTTCTACAGAACATGCATCTAAGATTATTTAGAGGGAGACAGGATGGTGCAGTGGAAAGAGCACAGGCTCTTGAATCACAGGATTCAAGGACTGGGTCCAAATCCTTGATCACGAAGAGTCACTTAGCCTCTCTAGCCTCAATTTCTTTATCTGTAAGATTGAATAGATTGCCTCTGAGGTTCCTTCCAGTGCTAGAGCCATAATCCCATGACCCTAAAAATGGTTAAGCACCTAGCACCAAACGAGATCATATATGTGAAATGTTTTGAAACTCAAAAGTGCTATTTAAGCATTAGCTATCATTTTATTAGTGTGGAAATGGAACATGGTTTAGGAAAGGAAGGCTAGGAATGGAAGTTTCAAAGCAAACATATTTCTTACAAAATAGCTTTGAAGACAGAGAAGGAAATTGATCACTCAGTGTTCAATGATGCAGATGATGTCCATTCACAAGCTGCAATTAAAAAAAATGAGATTGTAACAGGATGAAAATAGGAAATTATATTTAAAAAAAGTAGAGTGGCCCAAGTCAACCTGAACCCTCTTTGGCTTTGGAGTTTTGGTTACAGGGACACACAAAACTTGCTTAATGTTCCAGAAGACATGCTAGGTCACGTCACATACCTCCATTAGTCCTTCACTCAAATGGGCAAATTGGAATGTGAAACAGGGTTAGTTGGGTACTCAGAGGAGAAGGACTCACTTACTTTGATTTCCTGTTCACTTGACATTCTTTCTTTCAAAAGCTTAAATATTTATTCTGGGTTCTCTAATATTCTCAGATCCCAAGAATCATAGACGGCAGACCTTTTAAGGCTGGAAAGGACCTTGGATATCATGTTGTCTGATATCCTCACATTACAGATGAAGAAAATGGTACTCAAAAATGAATAAATGGTTGTTGTGAGAATCCAATGGCATAAAATCTGTGAAGAGCTTAGCATAGTGGTTGCTCAGCACATAGTAGGTGCTTTATAAATGCTTATTCCATTCCCCCAAATGATTCAATTAGAAAGCATTTATTAAGTACTCACTGTGTGCCAGATACCATACTAAGAGTTGAGGATAGAAATAAGAAAGTAAGAGGGCAGCCTCTGCCCTCAAGGAGCTTACCATATTTCCTCATGTATAAGACACACCTTAATTTTGGAGCCTGAAATTTGAAAAAAAAATGTGTTACACAAAGTTATTGAACTCAAGTTTTATTCATCTGCTCATAGCTTCCAGGCATCTTTTGGGCAAGTCTGATGCATGTACACATGCTTAGTCCATTCCGTTTCATGAACCTGAAGCACCAGTTGTGTCCTCCTTTGAAATCAGTAACTTCTTTTTCATCAGCAATTCTTCTTGCCTGATGCTGAACCATCTTTGTGGACACAGGAATTCCAACTGCCCTTTGCTCTTCAATCCGTATCTTCAATTCCCTCTCTAAATCAGGCCATTTTGCTGACTTGCCTCTCGTGGCCTTCCTCTGCCTTGGTGTTTTCAGTAGGGTTTCTTCTTCCCGTAGCCAGTCTCGGATTGTTTTCTCAGCTGGAGGAGGACCAAACTTACATTCAGCAGCATGATTTTCACTCACTTTTGCAAACTGGATCACTTTTAACTTGAATTCTGCACTGCACGTTTCTGAGCCATTTCTGGGCAGAACATGGCAAAATGTAACCTAATATACTGGTAACAAATGTGAAACAATGAGCGCAAACTCAACAAGCGCGAAAAAGCGGGAAATGCAAGTAAAAAAATCTACAACCACTGTATAAGACGCGCCCAGTTTTTAGACCCCAAATTTTTTCAGAAAAGGGTGTGACTTATACATGGGGAAATGTGGTATCTTCTAAAAGCAAAACCCAACACATACAGGGGATTGATGATCAGGGATGGGGTGATTTGGTCTGGCAAGTCACAAGGATGGCGAGGGCTTTTGTATCCATCTGGTACTAATCTTATAGATGAGCATTTGGGGCTCATGGAAGTTCAGTGATTTACCCAAGGTCACACAGGAAGTGACAAAGATAAAATTCAAACCCAGGTATTCTGACTCCCAAACTATTATGACTAGGTTCCAATTAGTTTGAATAATAAATCCCCTAAAAGGCTTCATGTATTCGAATTTACCCTATTGAAAGTTATGATTATATAATTGATGATAATTGGTTCCAATCCAATGGAAATTTGCAGGATAAATTCAAAAAATGCACCACTTCATGGGATTCATTATTTGCACTGATTGAGACCTAACATTATTCTTTCTACCATGCCATGGTTCTGCTTCTTCCATTTTCATGTGAAATATTCAGATAAATGAGAGAAAGCTTTTTTGTTTGTTTGTTTAAATTGCAATTTCTTTAAGCCTCACCCTTGCTTTTGTGCCTAGATGTTCATGGCATGCAGCTGTTTATGGCCTGGCCACTGAGACATTCCTTTTATCTTCTCTAATCTTTTCTTAGGCACTGACACATTCTGGAACCACGAGTATGTCTGTGATCCAGGGTTTCCAGACCTGCAGTAATGAGTAAGATTTGGTGTACCTTGTTTTTTCCATTCATCCATTTTCACGTGTCAAACGAAACCCAGATTCATGATATATATTCTTAAATTTGGCTTCTAACTTTAGCTGTTCTCTCCTCTAGACAACAAGCTGAAATGCTGTATGCTCATGTATGCAATTAAGTCCAGTGTATCAGGCCACTCAATATAGAGAAGAGTTGATACACAGTAGGCATGGCTAATCAGAGTGTCTGCAAAACCTCTCCCAAACTACTGGCTCCTCCTTCTCTGCCTATGAATACATCCAAGTCTGTACCACCCTGAAACAAACAAACAAACAAAAACCCTTTACTAGCTCCAAGAGGACCACTACCTATTGTCTGATGTCTCTCATCTTCTCAGCTAAAATAATTGAAAAAGAAGTTTACCCTTGGTGTCTACTTTCTCCCTTCTCCCTTTCCTTTTTTTACAATCTGGTTTGCAACCTGATCATTGGACTGGAATTGCTCTCCAAGCTATTGGTTATCTCTTAATTGCCACATCTAATGGCCTTTCCCTAGTCCTCGTCTTTTTTTGACATCTCCGAAGTATTTGACTATTGATCAATTTCTTCAGGACTCGCTCTCTTCTTGACATTTTTGTGATACTTCTCTCTTTGATTCTTCTCCTATCTTCTGACCACCCCTCAGCCTCCTTTGCTGACTCTCCATCCATGTCATGCTCACTATGAGTTGTGTGGTAGTCCCCAAAGTCCTGTCCTAGGCTGCTTTCTCTTTTCTTTCTACTCTTCACTTTGTAATCTCATTAGCTCGCATGAATTCATTATTATCTCCATGAAGATAATTTCCTGATCTATTTATCCAGTCCTAATCTTTCTTCTTGGAAGCAGTTAGGTGACTGAGTGGATAGAACACTGAATCTGGAATTAGGAAGACTCATCTTCCTGAGTTCAAATCTGGTTCTTAGACACTAGCTGGGAGACTCTGGGCAAGTCATTTAACCCTGTTTGCCTTAGTTTCCTCATCTATAAAATGTGCTAGTGGAGGAAATGGCAAACCACTCCTGTATCTTTGCCAAGAAAACCCCAAATGGGGTCAAGAAGAGTTGTACATGACTGAATGACAACACAGTCTCTCTTCTGAACCTCAGTCCTGCATTACCAGCTGCCTTTTAGACTTCTAAATTGGATTTACTACAGGAATCTCGTACTCTCATGTCTAAAGCTAAACTCATTATCCCTGCTCCCCCCCCCCAAAAAAAATCCTTTTCCCAAACTTGCCTATGGCTGTTGAGGAGGACCAGCATCCTTTCAGCCATCCAGGTCTCTTGGTATCATTTTCAGTTTCCCTCTCTTGCTCACCCCATATATTTAATCAGTTGCTAACTCTTATAATTTCTCTCTCTACATTTTTTCACATAGGTCTCCTTGTCTCCTAAACCACCAGTTTGTTCCAATGCTCATTCATGACCTCTTATCTGGCCTACTGCAATAGCCTTCTAATCGGGCTCTACACTGTCTTCCTCTGCTCCAGTCTATCCTCCACTTGGTTGCCAAAGTGATCCTCCCAAAGCCTAGGTAGGTCTAACCATATCTCACCTCTTCCCCGTAACTCAGTAAAATCCATTGGCTTTCTATTGCCTCAGGGAGATAAAATATAAATTCCTCTGTATGGAATTTAAAATTCTTTCCTATCTGTCCCCTTCTTATCTGTCTAATCTTAAAGGTATCACTTCCTCTCCATGAACTGGGTGGCATTTCACTCCAATTTAATTCAATAAACAATTACTAAGTGCCTACTGTGTAGTCTTTGGCATATACTCTTTGATCCAATGATACTGGCTTCCTGGCTGCTCCACAAACAATGCAGCTCTGGATATTATCTCCGGCTGTCCCCCATGCCTGGAATACTCTCCACCCTTCTCCACTGACTGTTGACCTCCCTGGCTTCCTGTAAGTCGCAACCAAAATCCCACCTCCTATGGGAAACTTTCTTTAATCCCTCTTAATTCCAGTGGCTTACCTCTATTAACTATTTCCTATTTATCCTGTATATAGCTTTTTATTTTACCTTTTCAGGGCTGCTCATCTAGCTTTGGTGTCTACCTGGCACTCAGCTCTCACTTGTGGCTTCAAGAAGCTGCAGCATGCACAGCAGCCATACCCCAGTAAACTGTCTCAGCAGATGGGCTAAACCAGGTTGAGGGTAACTGACAGGTCTCAAACCCAACAGATGAGTTATGGGGAGTGTCTACCCCAAGCATGTAGAGACTTCCCTTGGTGGAATGAGCAGATGAGAACAACTTCTTTCAATGACCACAAATGCACCAGAAGCAGGGACTGTGGGGCACTTAGGGCTTGGTCAGGCAGTGAAGACCCCAAGTTCATCTCTGGCCATTGCAAGTTATCTTGACCTTAGTCTTGTCACTGGACTTTAATGACTCTGGAAGAGAGAGTGAGGCAACTCTACCTCACTTAAGTCCAATGCATGCACAAGCAAAGACAGTGCCCTGTGATGTCATGGTCCTCTTCAAAAATGAAGGACAAACAACACTTTACTTTGTATATATGTGTTTGCATGTTGTCTCCCCAGGAGATTGTAAGCTCCTTGAGGTCAAGGATTGTCTTTTGTCTCTTTTTGTATCCTCAGTGCTTAACACAGTGCCTGATACATAGTAGGCATTTCATAAATGTTAATTGAATTATTGCACCAAATACTATTTGCCAGGCACTATGCTAAGTGTTGTAGGTGTAATTAGTAAAAAGGAAGACAATCCCTGCCATCAAAGAGCTTACAATCTAATGGGAGAGATAACACACAAAAGGAGGCAGGAAAATGGGGGAGAGGGAACACTAGGGAGTACCTGACCTCTTGTTCTGTGGAGTTGAAACCAGATATAACAGCAAATGCAAAGTAGAGTGAGCTGGAAGTTGAATTTCTGTTCTCCATAAAGGAAGGCATTGGGAGGAGTTTTGTACTCCACCCTCCAGCCCATTAATCAGACCAAGGAGGAGGGTGAGAGAGGTACTATCACTCAAGGTTTAATTAAGTTAAAAAGGTAGTGAGTTTAGAAGTGATGAGCTTATCCTGGGAGGGATGTCTTGTGGAGTTGAAATCAGACAGAGCAGCAAATGCAGAGTGGCTCTTCTTCACAGGAGACCTTCATCTCCTGACTCCATGCCTTTGTATTAGCTGTCCCCCATACCTGGGATCTTCTCCTTTCTAACCTCTCCCTCTTAGAAGCTCTGTCTTCCTTTAAGACTTAGTGTAAGAAGTCTCTCTGGCAGGACATCTTTCCTGATACCCATAATTGCTAGTGCTTTCTCCTCTAATGCTATCTTCCCACTGCTCTGAATATGTCTTGTATATACTAGTTCATGCGTATTTTGTAAACCCCATAAGAGTGTAAACTCCTCGGGAGCAAGGGCTATTTTTTTTTCCTTTGTAACTGAGCACTTAATACAATGTTCCTACATTTGATAAATGCATGTTGATTGCTCATCAATTGATGCTATTTGGTTTGGTACCTAATATTGTACTAAGTTTTGTAAAAAGCAAGGTAAAGAGATAAGAAAATAAAGGCAATCACTAATCATTTCTAATCTTGGGAGTCTTTAAAGATATAGCAATGATCCACTCACCATCTGCATACACATACTAGCACACACACACACACACACACACACACACACACAGAAACACACACTCGTGTCACAGAAAATCCAAATGCAACATGATGCATCACATTTTTTATATGTGTACCTTTTATATTTATGGGACAACCCTATGAAATATGTATTTTTAAATAAACGTGACTCTGCTTTTATCAGCATTCTTCCTTTGCTCATTGAGGAAATCAATGAAAAGAAGACAGAAGTGAAAAGAGAAAAAAAGAAAGTTGAGGTAACGATGCAGAAGGGGGGGGTGGGGTGGAGGGAGAGATTGTGGCCTGGTAAGTGAGCACTGAGCTTGGAATTAAAGGACTTGATTTTGAATCCTGATTGTGTTTTATAGTAGGTGTGTACCTTGGGCTAGTTTCATACATTCTCAGGGACTGGTTTCTTTGTCTTTATATTAAATGACTTCTAGGGTTCCTTCCAGCTCAAAAATGCCCATTGAGTGACTACGATGTGACCAATAACCCTATCCGGCAGCTCGCACTTCTCCATTGATCCATCTAAGATTTGGAATGATAAATATTAATCTTGCTCTGTTGTCTTGTGTGCTGGAACAGAGAAATTCAACTCTGAAGCATGAGATAATCATTTCTCTGAAGATAAGTCTCTAGTCCAAATCAGATTCTTTCCAGTTGCTTCCAAGGCCTTTATAGCTTGAACCAAAAAAACTGGAAATTCAGTGTTTTCTAAGACCTTGTCTTCTTCCTGGAGTAACCCTGGATTGAACCAGTGACCAACAAACCCATGTACATTCCTTTCAGAGAACACCCTGACCTGACAGTCCTGGCAACAACGCATGCATATCTTTTGGATGTCTGGTTATTAGAGGGCCTTGTGTCTTGATGCTTCCATAGAGAGGTTTTGCCTCTAATTTGTGGCTTACTGGCTTTTGTCATGTGCTGAAAATTTACAACATTATTGCTGCAAAATTCTTGTCAGAAAAATGAAAACAAAAGACTCACACCGCCTGCTGATTCCTCTTCTTTTAATGTCCCGGGATAGCTTATAATCTTTTAGTAAAAGATAGAGTAATGGGAGAAGTGTTTTCAAAGGAATGTTGGTTCTCATTTTCAGGGCATTGTGTATCTATGTCTGAGCAAGAGTTCCCTCACACCCAGGAAACCTGTAAGAGGAAGAGAACCATGTTTTAACTCTTCACAAAAGTGAACCATGACTTTGATCTTATCAGAATTTATCTGAACATAGAGTTTACCATTTTCATAGGACTTTGAGTTGAAAAAGACCTAGAAATGAGCGGGTTTAGTCCTTTCATTTTACAGGTAAGTAAACTGTGGCCTAGAGAGCACTGATTTGCTCAAGGTAATTGGGGCCACAACAACTATGTAGCTGTATTTTATATATATATATACATATGTATATATATATATATAAATATAGACACACATACATATAACTATTGGTTGTAGGATGTAAATTTCTTCAGGGCAAGCACTGTTTGTTTTGTATTTGTATCCCTAGCACATGGCACAGTGCCTTGAACATACTAAGCAATTAATAAATGCTTGATGGATTGGATTAAATTATATTGCCAATAACTAAGTAAATAATGAAATTAATGTGGAAAGATATTACCGTTCTTTCTGTTTGTTTTTGGAGGAGTACCTACATGGATAATAAGGTAAGGTGTTTTTCTTTTTTGTTAATCAATTGACCAATTAATCAATTAATTTATTATGGGCTGTTCTGTGCTCCAGGCACTAAATTAGGTGTTCGTGGAACTTTGCTTTTTGTCACCCCAAGGGATTTGTTACTATTTTAAAACTCGGGTAAGACAAAGAGGATGACACTAGTGATGAATATCTGAATGTTGTGTGTGATCTCTTTGAGAGTGAGTGACCCTTGAATGGGCTATCATTTGAAGACTAAAGCTGGGGTGCAATAAGACAGACAGTTCCTAAATAAGCAGTAATTTGGGCAAACTACTGATGAATCATCCAGAGGGAAGAGAATCTGGTAAGTGTTTTGCTGGGTGCATTCATTTGCTGAGATCTTTTGGAAATGTCACCTCCGTCTTTGAACCTGCCATTATACCAACACCTCACTACACCACACCAAACCAAACGACACTATACTGTATCATACAATACCACAGCATTATATCCTAGGTATATACAGAACATGACTGGGTATATACATGCATCTCACACTCCATGCATGGTCATGTACAACATACAGTACAAGCATTTATTAAATATCAGCTTTGTGCCAGGTTATATGCTAGAGATGCAGAGACAAACACCAAAGAGTCTTTCCTTTCAAGCAGCTTACATTCTACAAGGGAAAGCAAGGTGTCTTTGCCTCCCATCTATTTCTTTTGTCCAAGACAGAAAAGATATATTTCTGAAGTAGTACTTGAATATATAATTGGACAACACATAAACAATAGTTCAATAGATTATGCTAACTGCTACCCAGAACAATGCTACTATTCTCATATAATATGAGGGAGGGAGGGCAATTAGAGAGAATTAGAAGCATTGTTGTGAGGGTCAAATAAGATGATAATTGTAAAGTGCTTAGAATAATATCTCATATATATTAAGTTCTATATAAATGTTAGATATCATTGTTACATGGCAAGAGATGTGTCCTGTATAGAAGAAGAGAAGTTTGATTCCTTCCAATGACAATTCGTTGAAAATTGGGTGTACACCTTCCTCAATAAAGAGGGGGGACTCTATTTTGGGTATAGAAGGCCTTCAACAGGGGTCCAGTTAGCCTGGTTACAATCTGGGTGTGCTGCAGGTCTGGAACTCTTCTTTAAAACATACTTTAAAGTTGATGAAGCCCTAACCACATTTTGCCAAGCACTTTTGCCCTTCATTTTTAAGCCCACGTGCCTATTAAGAGAAATTTAATCCATATGTTTCTGATTCATTTACACTTAACACATTAAAATGTTGGTTTGTAAGAGCTGTTTGATGCCCAATAGTCTTTCAGAAAATACACACACACACATACACACACACACACGCATCTCAAAGCAAAACAAAATAAAATAATAACAACAACAAAGAAGCTTTATCTTTGTTATCTTTAAAAATATGGGATCTCAAATTGTCAGTCCCCTGAAAAAGCTGTGTCTGGTTGGAACTTCAGAACCTGTCTGCTTGCCTGGCCCCACGGTACAATTTTTAGGATGTACATAAAGCAAGAATGTCTCATTACTTCTTAGATCTGAAGAGTGTGTCATTTATCTAGAAATGCAGAGGAAGAACTGCCTCCTTGTACCATCCATCCCTAGGTTTCAAAGGAAAGTGGACCATGCCATGGGAAGAAAGCAGAATGAGAACTAAAGATGCAATATAGTAATGGAAGGAGCACTATCTTTGTAGGCAGAGGGCCTGGGCTCTCATTCTACCTAGGATGTACGCTCCTCTGTGTAACCTTAGGGAAGTCATTGGGTTTTAGTTCCCTTATCTGTGAAATATTTGGACCAGATGGCTTTGGAATGCCCTTCCAGCTCTGGACCTGAGGGGTGGGGTGGGGGATTACAGGGTGACTGGATTCAGTCAAAGGGCCATACTTGAGGACCTAGAGGGCCACATGTGGCCTCAAGGTCATGGGTTCCCCACCCCTGTCCCAAAAGCAAAAAGAAAGTCATAGAGTCAGAGAACATGAAACTAGATATGTCCCAAAATCATGGAGGAAGGAAAGATTTATTAAGCACCTACTATGTGCCACATACTATGCTAAATGTTTTATAAATATTATCTCATTCAATCTTCACAGCAACTCTGAGAGATATACAGAGGTTAAGTGACTTATCCAGGGTCACACAGCTAGTAAGTATCTGAGACCAGATTTGAAACTCAGGGTCTTCTTGATTTCAGACCCAGAGCGTTATCCGTTGTAATAACACCTAGCTGTTTTTATACCGCAGATGTCACCTATACATAATTTTCCCCAACTCCCATGGTACCGATTGAAAAAACTGAGGCTCAGATTAGTGAAAGCAAACTTGCCTAAAGTGAAACCACAAGTTAACAAAATGCCTGGGATTTGAAAAGATGTTGTAAATTTTTGTATATGACATTTAATCTTACATTGCTCCTACTGAGAGAGGCGTTGCTTTTCAAGTGTGTTTTAAAGATAACCATTGTGGAGGTAAAATCGATGCAATTTTTTTTCTACAAGTAAAAAGTCCTTCATTTGAGGCCCTACACTGTCTTTGCATGGCTCGCCTTTTCAGTTGCAGAGACTGTGTTCTTAATCTTGCTAATACAAAGAAAACAATGAACCTCTTTCTCTGCTAGTTGTAAAGGGTCATAAGCAAAATGAGTTTTGGCAGACTAGTTCAAACTAGACATGTAACCACATGCAAAAATGACTCTAAATTTAGCACATCATTTGTCAGAGTTAACTCTTCCCCTGCTCAGAAAAAGGAGACTGGTTCACTATCTTCTTATAGTGTAGAATTGGTTGATTCTCTAAATGAAAATGAGCTCTTCACTGAATCTGTAAGTAAGTATTCCTTATTGTTCAAGAGGAAAAAAAGAAGTTAAGTACCTGTTAGTTTAGTGTTCTGGGAAGACCTATTACGGAAGTGCTAGCGAGGTGGTATAGTTAGAGTGTCAGATGGGGAGTCCCGAGGACCTGAGTTCAAATGTGGCCTCAAACACTTACTAACTGTGTGACTCTGGGCTAGTCACTTAAACACTATTTGCCTCAGTTTCCTCTCTTGTAAAATGAACTGGGAAAGGAAATGGCAGACTACTCCAGGATATTTACCAAGAAAACCCCAAATGGGGTCACGAAGAGTTGGACATGACTGAAATGACTCAACAACAGCAAAATGTACATATAGGAAAAAGTGAGAATTTGTGCAGTGACTTTCAGATTTTAAGTTAAAGACAGTATTTCCTAAACTTCACTAGTAAGCTCAAGTCACTGTTTTTTATTAGATTTAGTAGAATCACCCCAACACAGCAGGTATTCATAAATGTTATCAACTAGCTGTCATTTGAATTATTTTTCTTTTTTCCCCCTTTTAAAAATTATTAAGTTAACAATCATCAACATGGAAGAGTAACCCTGCTAAAGACTGTGCATAAACAATAAATCTCTGCACGTCTTGTTTGTTTAAAAAAAGTATATATTAAGTTTAACAAGGTAGTGACCAAAATTTCCCTGTTTGTTTCTGTCTGACTGAGAATTGTTGCTACTTCTTCATATTTAGATAGAATAAATTTGCTTCTCTGGGAAGCTCTTGAACAAGGCTCATCCCCAGACTTCTGAGAAACAAACTATTGTATTACACTGAATCTATACTACACACTCACTAGCTGTGTGACCTGGGGCAAGTCACTTAATCCTGTTTGCTTTAGGTTTCTCATCTGTAAAATGATCTGGAGAAAAAAATGGCAAACCACTCATTCCAGTATTTTTGCCAAGAAAATCCCAAATGGGGTAATGAAGATGTGGATACAATTGAACAACAAAAATACTACACCCCCGAGATTTCTAATACCTGAACCTAAGAAACAGAAATTGAACTTCACTTTGTTGCCATTTATAGCAGCAAGACAAACATGAAAATGCTTCAGTTTTCCATGGTGTCAACTTCTGATGTAGAAATTTTCTATTATACACTTATCAGGTATAAACAAGAAAAGACTTCAGTAGGTATTAGATTTAAGTAAGGCTTTTTAAAATCCATGAAACTAATGTCCTTAGAGAAATGCCTACATATTTCCTACCAGAAGACCAGGGAGAAAGAGAAAATGAGCAGAGTGCAGGAAATAAATGAAACTGTGTTTGTGCAATCTGAGTTGTATTTCTCGGGTGGAGGGGCATGGGGTGTGGGTGTATTTTTATACCATTTCTTGTTTCCTTCTTCTCCTCCTCCTCCTCCCCCTTCCTTTTCTTCTTTCCCCTTTTCTTCCTTTTCCTCCTTCCTCTTTTCTTCCTTTTCCTCCTTCCCCTTTTCTTCCTTTTCTTCCTCCTTCTCCTCCTCTTCTCCCACCTCCACTCTTCCCCAACTCTCCTCTCTGTTTCTCTTATCTCTAATTATTCCCACTTTTCAATATTCCTCTCTTCCTTTCTTTCCTTTCCTTCCCTTCCATTCTCTTACCCTCATTCCTATTCCCTCTCCCCCACCACCTTCTTTTTCTATCTTCCAAGGGAAGGACACATCATTCCCAGAATTCTCTTAGAATATTCTTAATTGAAAGCAATGACTATGAGTCAGTCCTTTATGTTAGGTGAAATACTCTTGCATGAATCCCCAGGGATGAAATAATTAGCCCAGCAAAAAGGAGCCAATAGAATGGATTCCTGTTGTCTTTGTAAGCAGTGGAGAGAATGAAATAAAATTTAAAAAAGAAAAGAAAAAGATAAGCTGAAATGATATGACTTTCTTTCAAAACCCGTCTTTCCCTGAAGCAGCAGTACAGGCACATGCACAGATAGACCATGGATCATATTTCTAACAGTTTAAGATTCAGATTTTGTCAAAGGACACTATTTGTTCTCATGCCCAAACTGTATCCTACACTGTCCCATTGTCTGGAATATAATAGAATATAATGTTAGCCTCGGACAGTGGTTGTTGAGCTGGTGCCAGCCTCACTAATGAACATGTGTTTTCAATAATAACATGGCTACTTGTAAGTTGGATGGCAAGATGCCAGACACTTAATATTGAGGGGGCAACAGATGTAAAAAGTACCATCTCCTAACATGATTGCATTTCCAAAAATTCTCTGGCCCCAAAGTTGAGATTCAGAAAATGAGAATCACCCATCATACAATCCAAACATGTGTGATACACAACGAGATGAGGGGAAACTTGCTGAAAAAGGAATTGAAAACTGCATCAGATGGAAAAATCCAGCCTGGGCCAGTAAGGTGGTAGAAGGATTAAGGATTAGGATAACTCTTTACTTGAAGCTCAAGGCATTCCAGACTGGAACCTGAGGGTCCTGAAAACTAGGAGACAGTGAAATGAATTATAGTTTAATGATATTCCCACCACACGGACAAAATGGATTCAATTACATAATGGTAGCATTAAATGTTATTAAGAAGGGGGGATACAAAGTCTTGAGGCCAGACTTTCAGAAAATCATGATAAGCGGCTTAAAACAACCGAAATAGCATATTTATAGGTTTTCCAGCCTTTAGTTTGTTGATTGGGGGTTGGGAGTGGGAAGAAGAGTCATTACATTTGCTCACATACTCTAGAGTGCTTATCTGTTATCTAGGATTTAATACATGGGGAGGCAGTGCCAGGAAGTTTCAGATTGGATCATTGCATCTTGGAGTGGAGTGCTATTGTGGAGTAGTCAAGGCGGGTAGAGAAAACATCTAGCCTGGCTGTGTCCCAGGGGCTATGGAGTAATGGGCAGTGGTTCTTGTTCAAGGGCATAAGGGCCATGATGACTTGGTTGGGCCATCAGTCTGATTTTATGGAGAATCATCTGCTACTCAGTCTTCTGCTGAGAAGCTAGAAGCTTTCAGGGCTTCTATTTTTATCATAAAATACAAATAAAAAAGTAAAAATCCAAATATTACCAGAGGAATTGTGTCATTGTTTTATTTCTATCCCTGATGCCTAGCAGAGTTCTTGCTGATTGATTGATGGATCATCAGCAATGCCTGATGATCCATGAAGGGTATTTCATCCATTTGCCTTGGACACCTTAGATCATCATCTTTACTGGAGTGAAAAAGAAATAGCATGGAGCCATGGAGAGAGCATGGCTTGGAATGAGAGATTCTGGGTTCAAATATCATCTTATTACACATGTGACTTTGGGCAGGATACGACTTTCCTGGGCTTCAGTTTCCTCATCTGCAAAAGGCGAAGGTTTCATTTGATTACCTCTAAGGTTCCCTCTAGAACTAATGAAAAGTCTAGGGAGAAAATGAAGAAGGCCAGTGCTAATGCCTGTAGGTTGGGGGTGGGACAGCGGCTGGATTTTAGAAGAACATTGACTTCTGGGAGTTGCAGTATGGAGGAGAGAATGAGGCGTCAGGCAGAGGAGTACTTCCCCATTCGTTCACTAAGTGCAATTGCTCAAGTCTCCATCTCATTTGGAGTCTTCCATGAAAACTTTGGAGTGGTCCCTGTTCTTTTCTACTGAAGGCATAGTTACATTGCTTATGGAAGACCTGAGATCTGATGCTTCATCTGCAGACTTAGAGCTATAAACATCAGTCAAAGAGCTTCACAGAATCATCGATTCTGTTACTAATGAGGAGAGAGCCAGCTGGCACCTCTCCTCAGACCCACCAGAAGCATGTTTTAATGCTCAACCACTATAGTCATTTGTTCCAAGTGCTAAGACTCCTTTCCTTCTCCAGTAGAAACTCCATACAATTTATAGCCTACTGACTTTTTGGCAGCCTAGAACTGGTTATGGGCCTCAGTCATCTGGACATGTCCTGATGAATTCAGCCACTGAACTAGCTATTTGTTTTCTCGTTTGCCTAGGGAGGATTCAGAGAGCAGCTCTCAGATGCAAAGCATTGCCTCCCTTCACTATGTATGGAGCAAGGGAGCTATAATTGAGATAATGCTTCATGAACAGGCCAAGAATAATGGAAACCCAGGCTTGAAAGGGGTGGTGAGTACTGTCCCGCGGGAGCTGGTGTGGTGGTAGAGGAGTCATGTTGTCTCTTCCCCCCATCCTCCATCCTGCCTTAAAGCTAAAATCTAGTTGGTTTGTTGGAATTGAAAACCAGGGATATGAACATCACAACATCCTTCAGTCTGAAAACTGGGCAGCTACCTCGGTCCACACCATTATGCACTTACCAGAGGTTCAATAGACACAAAGATTATTTCTTAGCCTTTACTTAGCCACAGTGGCATCCAGACAAGAGGCAATGGATCTCCTAACATGCCCAGCACAGAAAAGTAAAACAATCTTAGTTATTCAGAAAGGGATCTGGGGAAGTATGTAACCCCAGAAAAGCAGACCCAAGACCAGGAAGACAAAGAAGAGTTAAACTGAAAGGTTAGGACACGAATTAAAAAAAAAAACAACAACAACCCTTTAAGCTGCAGACATTCTCTGAAGCTGGCCAATTCTGCATTCTTAGACTAATGGCAACTGACATTTATTTATGTAGCTCTTTAAAGTTTGTAAAGTACTCTACAAACATTCTCTTACTCAGCTGAGTTTCACAGCAACCCTATGAGATCAGTTTTAGAAGTATCATTCCCATCATATGGATGCAGAAACAGACTTGAGAGGAAACTGAGGCTCAGAGTTGACCCTTTGGCACAGAGCAAGTAAATATTAGAGGTGGGATTTTTATCAAGGTCTATCATTCTTTTGCTAATCCAGGGCACTTTTTTATCTGTCCCTATCACTTTATTTCCTACTTAAGCCTACTCCTTCCTATCCTCATCTCATTAGACTGAAAGGAATCACACATTTGTCTATGGAATACATATACTCTAGCTTATTGTCTTCCCTCTAGGTATGGAGGGGGGAGGAAGAGGAGGAGAGGCTCACTTGACCACAGACCATTTTTTCTTTGACCTGAACTAATTTTCTCCAAGTCTTGATCATAAGTTCCCATGCTAATTTTCTTTTGCCTCCTTGGGAGAGCTAAGTGGTCTGTCACATATGGACTTCTCTAGGACCTGGGGATAGGATGTACATCTCAAATATTCAAGGATCAGAGGAACATAAGATAACCAATTTATAGCTAAAAAGAACCTCCTAAGTTATCAAATCTAATCATCTCATTTTACCAATGAAAAAACTGAAACCCAGTGATATGAAGTGGCTTGCCTAAGGAAATGGAAGTGGTACTGTAAATTGACAGAATTAGGACTTGAATCCAGGCCCTCTGACTCTAAATCCAATGCTTTTCTCTTTGTTGCATGTATCATAGCTGGGATAGAGCTGCTAACAATTTACCTTTTAGTAATAATTAATCACAGGGGTATGATTTAGTACTATACTTGAATCTAGGTCAGACATTTTGCGTCCAGATAAAATGTTTCCAATTGGACATGGCCATGCATCCTCCAGTTTTAGGTATCTCATTTTTTTTGTCAGATATCAAGATATCATATTTAGATAGTTCCTAAAGTCTCCATTAATGTCCTCCTCTAGTGCTCCTTGTGGCAGAGAGGTGACTTCGACTTTGTGCTCTTGAAGGCCATGCCAGCAACATAAGCTCTGATAGGTTTGACCAATCTAGGAGGGGTCTGAGAACAGTTCCAATGATAGACAATATGCTTGTCACCTGAGGACCACTTGACTACATTCTGAGGGGCTCTCCACCAGGATATTGGTCCCTGATGTAAGAACTTTATTTGTGTCCTGGACCTCTTTGGCAGTCTAGTGAAAGCACCATCTCAGAATAAAGGACACCAATTATAATTAAATACAGTCTTCAAAATATTTTTTGATGATGTTCAAGGATCTCAGGTTAGAAAACTCTTTGCAAAGGCATAGCAGAACTGCAAGCTTCCTTCAAAGAATGCAAATTCACACTTGTGAAATCAAGGTCCCTTAAAGCATTGAAGTACAAGTTGTCCCAAAAATCTTAGTGCAGTTTGCTGGGACAGGCTGCTTTTGTTTTTTTCAGCTAACAACTAAATTCCAGAAGAAAACCAAAATATTAGATATGATTAGACAAAAGTTGCCGGTAATAAACGAGGCTATGGTACAACATGGAAAAGGGAAATTCACATTAATAACTAAGCATTTTATAACCAAGTAGACCTTTTTTGCACTCTGGTTAGTCATGAGACTAGCACCATCAGCACTATTCCTAGAGTGTGCACTTGGGTGTACATATATGCATGCGTTATATTGTCCATATAATAGCATGGCATAACAGAACAATTGGTTTCTGAGAGCGTACATAACTTCAAAGTCCAACAGAAAAATAAGTTTTTTCAATAGAATATAAATTCCTTGAGGACAGGAAATATTTTAATTTTGTCTTTGTGGCTATAGACATAACACAGATCCTAGCACATAGGAGGCTCTTAGTAAGGGCTTAAATGAATGAAGGACTGAATGAATTGCTAGGACTGAAAAAAATACATGGCAATGATAAAGGATTAAAAGAATAAGTGACTTTATGTCCCAATGTATTACATTTTTTCTCTTCCTTTTGTCCCCTGCCTTTTGCCTTCTCCTCAAGTCTTTTCCTTTTCTTCTTCCTCCTCTTCCTCCTTCTTTTCCTCCTCCTCCTTCTTCATCTTCATTTTCTTCACCTTCTTTGTCTTCTTCATCTTCTTCCTCTTCCTTCCCCATGTCTCTCCTTTTTCCTTACCTTCTATTTCTTCCTATATAGGAATTTTATATATAATAAATTAATATGTATAATACTGTAGAATCCTGGCACTGAAAGAGTCCTAAGACATCATCTAACTTAACCTCCTTGTTTAACAGATATTTGAGTGACTGCTGGGCATATGTTACCATGCTTCCAGGAGCATGAAGAAGAACATAGTGTCACTTTGGAAAAAGAAACATAAAGATTGCAATATTTCTTTTCTAAAATGATGCCAGACTTTATAGAGGGATGTATCTTTAGGAAATAGCACGAGTCACAACTTTGACAATAAACCAGAAGTCTGGAAATCTTTGCTGTAATATTTATTAGTTAGCAGGCTAAAGTTGAAGTAAGTGTAAGAGAAAAGACAGCAAATAGCCAGAAGAATTCCAAGCACTTGTTACTCTGGGTGAGATTGACTTCAAAGCTGATGACAGGAGATGTGTTATGTCGCATTAGGGATATCCAGATGATGAAATAAATGCATGACTGTGCACACCTTTCTGTAGTTTTATCACCACTGAGGATCTGGCCAAGCTGCCAAAATTGGAAGAGAATTGGGGGAAGTTAAATTGTAAATGCATTCTTTTCAGTTAGCTGAGTGTTCTCACCAGTGTGTGTATGTGTGTATGTTCACACGCATGCACACACATGGGCACATGCACACACACGATCATAGATACATACTCTTGGTGCATTAGCATCTGTCAGTTTCTTTCACATTTCCATACTGCAGTGATAATGATAATAATGTTAGTAAAGCGCATTTTAATGCAAAAAATTTAGTAAATATTTGCTTTAAATTTACTCTATCTCAATTAATGAATCAACTTAATTGATCCTGAACTTATCTCTTTGGAACTTATTTGCCCTTCATCTTTTTTAAGTGCATTTGCAAATAGGTCTATAATAGATGTCTTAACACAGGCTGCACCATTTAGATTTAAAATGGGCTAGAACTAGGAGAAAAGTGACTTGTGATTAAAACAAGGTATATGTGATGGAAATTTGGTGGGGATATCAAACAAATATCTGAATTGATTACTAAGGATTTACAGAGTGACAAGTTTAGTCATAGTTACTAAAAGAGAAAGTTGTTTCCTTGTTTTTAACATTAAACAGTTTTCTTGGGCCCAAGCTTCTGACCTAGGGCTTTTGCCTTCCTTCCTGGTAGCAAGGGAAGGATATACAGTGCAGCTAGCAAGAGGGACTCAGCACTAAGAAGGGCTCTCTTTCTGATGCTAAAGAAGTGATGTGATTCACTCCATTGGTTATAATTCTTCTTTACAACATGACTAATGTGAAAATATGTTTATTATGAATGCATATGTAGAGCCTATATCAGATCATGTGCTGTCTTGGAGAGAGGAAAGGGGAGGGAGAGGGAGAAAATTTGAAACTCAAAAGTTTGTAGAAGTGAATGTTTAAAACTAAAAATAAATTAATATTTTTTTTAAAAAAAGAAATGATTGCAAAGCCAAGATGGGGGGGGGTGCTAGTTATGAATGAGATGATGATGATGATGATGATGATGATGATGATGATGATAAAGAAGATGGTGATGATGACAACAACAAAACAATGCTGGCAATGATTATTAGAATTTATATAATACATACTTTGTGCCAGACCCTGTGTTGAGCACTTTACAAAATATTATCTCATATGAATTAGAGGATGATGGTATGGATGGGGAAGTAAATGGGCCAGCAGAAGAGCTGGTGATGGTGGCTGAGAGGAGACATGATACCTATGGATTCTTCCCAGAGCTCTTTGCCCATTGAAGGTCTTTGAGCAGAGGGTGGATGACCACTTGCTCAGGAAGTTGTAGAAAAGGGTTTCTCATTTAAGTACAGCTTGGATTCGAGGGCTTCTGAGGTTCCTTCCAAGTCCTGACTTCTACATGGGGTACTGTGTGGCTCAGTCAGTGTTAGTGGCACACGGATTACTCTCAAGTCCCTTGAATGATTTATGTAGCCCATGAAGGGCTGGTTGAATGGCACTGTGATTGACCCAAAGTCTCCTGAAGCCCGTGCTTTTCACATGCTGAAACCAAACAACTTAAGTGAGCCTGAGACTGCCTCTTATCCAATGCCATTGTTCTCCAGAACCTTATTACTCATCCTCTGATCTTGCCACTACTTACTAAGTAGAGGACCCATTAAACTGAATGCTGAGACATGGGAATCATACTGGCTGGGAGTCAGTGACTCCTTTCAGCTCAAACATGTGATAAATCACTGATACAAACAATGATGAGGAAGAGGGTGTTCCTTCAGCTGTTGATATTCATTGCTGATGAAAGGGATCAGAAAATGAATGTAACAACTATACAAGGTTTAGATTTCACATCTACTAATAGGTTTGACATTATCTTTGCTTTGCATACCTTCAGCCTTCACTGAAACATGTCATGGTGATACATACCAGTCTCTTGTTCTACAAAGATGTAATGTTTTCTTAAAGATGTTTTCTAGGTTTTGTCTATTGTGTCTCATTTTACATAACAAACTACTTAGGGCTTTCTGTTGCTACCCCAAAGGCACCTTTCTGCTTCATTCATCCACATATTTTAATGCTACATATTCATATGTTTTAATACCAATATTTTACTGGTAGGGGTATATGACTAGTGCCATTGAACATATCAGACTCTAAAGAATTAAAAATGAGTATCATTCCAAGGGCAATGGAGAGGTGCATGGTGGGTTTGAGCAGGCCGCAACACATAATAGATAAAGACTGATGAAGAAGAAATTAAATATTTTATCAAAGAAATGTATGAACATGAAAGAAGATGGGCTGGGCACATGGTGAGAGGGAGGTATAGATAGACTGTCTATGTGCTTTCTTGGTATCTTCATCAGTCAGTCAATAAACATTTATTAAAAGCATGCTAGGTGCTAGGCACTGTGCTAAATGCTGGGGATACAAAAGACAGTCCCTTCCCTCAAAAAGCCCACAATCTAATGGAGCACAGCACCATAGTATATTAGGCATATCACCTGTGTCGTATTTAAGGTAGGACATGGGACTAGAGTCTCCCAAGATGGGCAGATGCGATTGCGTTGGGGTCTGTCTTGATCCAGGTTACATCTACATTGGTAAGATCAGCAGATCCATTTAAGTGTTTGAGTATTCATAGAATAGCTTTATCAATATTTCAGAAAGTTATAATTTGTATGGTAAAGAATGTTGTTGATTATGGAGGCATAATTACGTGGAGAGTGATCACATCTAAAAGTCCACTGCCAATTCTGCGACCTACATGGTTACTCTTAAGGACAACACGACATTCTTTTCACTGATGTTACAATGACACACAAATTTCAGGTGAACCAAAAGAGAATGGAAAGGCCCACAGTGGGCACAAATAAGATGTGACAGTGGCTTCCATGCAAGAGTTAACATGAGAGATGTCATTATGACATTAGGACTGGAAAAGGAAGTAAGCTGGTTATGTAGGAAGAACAATAAATGACAAATGGCACAACCAATACATTTGGATCTCTAAGATGCAAAAACAACCAGAGGAAGGCTGCAGGCATTTGGGGTGGATGCTCTCTGAAATATCTAAGTCTTAATATGGGAACAAGAATTATGCAAGAGCAAATATGACTAGGTTGTAATATCCACTCACAGAGGCACCCACAGCAAAGAGAGTCATGCATTCACTGAACAAGCACTTATTTTTAAAAATACATTGCCAGCTTTTGTTTTTGTATTTCCGCTTCATTCCCCGATATATTCCTCCTTCACTCTCCTCCACCCAGAAATCCCTTCCTTATCCTGAAGAATAAAAAGAAAGAGTAAAAAGCAGTTAAGAAAACAAAATGCACATGAATCCTGTTCAGCAGTCCATGCAGTTGTCTATCTCAGTGGTCTTCCACCTCTCCAAAGTTGAGAGGATGGTTCGTGCTTATTTCTTCTTGAGGCTCAAGCTTGACTTTTATAATAAGATAGCATTCAGTTTCAATGTTTGCATCGTTGTTCTTTCCACATATGTTGTTGCTACTAGTGCAGTGGAGAAAGTGCTGGGCTGGGAGTCTGGAAGATCTGAATTCAAACACGACTTCAGACACTTTCTAGTGGCATGACCCTGGGCAAGTCACTTGACCTCTTTCTGCCTCAAATTCTTCATCAATAAAGTGGGGATAATTAATAGCACCTACTTCCCAGGGTTGTTTTAAGGATAAAAAGAGTTAATATTTATAAAATGCTTTGCAAACTTTTAAGTGCTGTATAAATATTATCACTAGTATGTATATATTTCCCCTGGTCCTGTTTACTTAATTTTTGTATCAGTTTACATGTCTTCCCATGCCTGCCTATTTTCTTTATATTTGTTGTTTCATGCAGTGCAATGACATATCAACCATAGCTAATAATAATAATGACCAACGTTTATATAGCACCTACTATGTGCCAGGAGCTGTGCTAAGCGCTCCATCCGCTACACCATCTAGCAACTTCTTCAGCTGTCTGCTGATCAGTGGGCATGTACTTTGTTTCCAGTTTTTCATGGCTACAAAGCGTGCTACTGTAAATATTATTTTAAAAATTGTACTTTTCTTTCTACCTGTGACTTTTTAAGGGGTATTTTTTTGTGAGATCTGGATAAATGTTAGGGACATTTTAGTCAATTTCCTAGCATAATTCGAGCCACTTTCTAGAATGGTTAGAGCCATTCACGGCTCCACCATGAGGTGTATTAGTGTGCTTCTCTTTCCATACTTCCTCCAACATTGAACATTCCCAGATTTTTTCATCTTTGCCACTTAGCTATGTGTGAAGTGAAATGTCAAAGTCATTTTGGATCCACATTTTTCTCGTTATCAGTGATGCAATCTTTCATATTATTATAGATAGTTTGAAATTCTTTTGAGAACAGTTCATTCATAGCCTTTAGCAACATCTGTAGATATACATCTATGGGGGAATGACCAAAAAAAAGCATATATTAAAAGCTTCCGTTGAGCTGAATGTTATGCTAGGTAAGCTATAGAAGAACAAAGACAAAAATTGCACCCCTACCTCTACCACCCAGATACATTGTAACATCTAAGTAAGTATTAGTAATCTCCAAATGGAATTTCGAGTATGCCCGATAGGTGTGCAGTTGACAACAAATTGAGTTGGGGCTGAAAATGCCTCCAAAGACAAAAATAGACTTCAAAGCAAGCTTGTAAAATTGAAGAAATGGCCCCTTAAAAACATGACATTTTGCTTGGTTTCAAAAAGCAATCTACCTCCTAAGGTAACATGTTAAAGAGAGACTAGTTGGGCTTAATTACAAATGTTAGACAAAGACCTAGCAGACTCCTAGTAGACCAAAAAGTGAATTGAGGTAATCATGAGGTAATACAAAACTAACATGGTCCTGGGGAATCTCACTAAGGTCCTCTTCTTTTGGAGTCCGTTAGGAGAGTGTGTTGTCTGCATTTTGTAAAGAATATTTTCTAGTTCCTCTTTCCAGCTACACTTTCAACGTCGATATCTCAGCCTGGCCCCCAAACTTTAGAGTTATCTATGAATATTTTTCCCGAATCTATGAATATTTCCCCACATTAACTCATCAAGTCTGACCATTCTTCCTTTGTGTGATCTCTGAGGTTGAACCTTCCCCTCCATAGCCACTATCCTAGTCTAGGCCTCTTATATCTTGTGTCTTCATTACTACAATAATTTCCTAAACAGTCTTCTGCCCTTCAGCAGAAAGAAATGGCTATATATACAACTTCCAGGGTAATTTTCTTAATATCATTTCCTTCCTCAGCTGTCACATTCCTGTTCTGGATCGCTAACACTCTATTGGCCTTTGAACTAAATGCAAGCCCCTCAGACTGGCAGCCTGGCCCTCCATGAATCGGACTTTGCAATTCCCTCTTCCCTGCCTCCTGCCTCCCCTTCCTCATGTTGCTGCATCAGCCTTCTCTGGTTGTATCTTAGCTTAGCTTAGCTTAGATTACCATCAGGGACCTTCCAGCTCGAAAATTCCACTCTTCAATTTTCTGATTCTGTCTCCAATGTTCTTTCCCCTACTTCATGCTACCACTCAAATACTCCTCTACAAAGTGATTGACCATATCTTCTACTCCTGCAGTTATAATAATAATAATTCACATTCTTATAATGTTTTACAGTGTACTAAGTATTTTCTTCACAGAAGTCTTCTGAATTTGGTGGTATAAGTAGTATTATGCTCAATTTCCATTTGAGAAAACTGTGGCTTGCAAAAGTTAATTGACTTGCCCATGGTTACAGAGCTTGGGAGTGGCACATTCAGGATTTGAATTCAGGTCTCCTGACTCCAAGTACAACAATTTTCCATTACAAAATGTTGCCTTAATTTACACAGTAGATCATTTGTAGAACAAATAAATGTGAGAAACTAGTTGGGATACAAAGAACAAAACTAGTAAGTAAAGGGCTAGAAAATGGGTCTCTCATGAGGAAAGGTTCAAGGCCCTGCGATAAGAATAGATTGGAAAAGATAAGGTGACTTCTCTAACTATTCAATGATTTTTTAATCATTAAAATGCTGATGAATTTTCTTTTTTTTTTTAAATTTGCCAATCAACTGAACAGAAAGGAAAAGGAGTGTAAATTGCAATAAGTCATACATAGTTCATATAGATTTGAGGAAAGACATTTAACCTCTAAGGGTAATTAGACTGGAGTCTCCCAAGGGGGGTTTTGGAATCTCAATCAGAGGGATATTTAAAAAGAGAAAGAAAACCCAAGGTGATTAGGGAAAAAGGAAAAAAGCCTATATGTTCTAAAATATTTATAGTAACTCTCTTTGTGGTGGCAAAGAACTGGAAATTGAGGGGATGCCCATCAGCTGAGGAATGGCTAAACATGTTGTGATATATTAATGTGATGATCACTGAGCTCATGATTTCTTCTAGCATGGTAGTATTCCATCACAAAACCTTTATGTAATTATTGTTAGCTACCATCTAATCTCCTCCCTTTCCTGGCTAAACTCTGAGAACAATGCCTACAAATGATGCCTCCACTTCCTTTCCTCTCACTCTCCTAAACCATCCTTACTCAGTCTTCTTTGCTGGATTTTCATCTAGGTCCCCCTTGCTGACTTTAGGTGTCTCCCTAGGCCAGGGGTGGGGAACCTGTGGCCTGGAGGCCACTTGTGGCCCTCTAGGTCCTCAAGTGGGGCCCTTTGACTGAATCCCAACTTCTCAGAAGGTTCCCCACCCCTGCCCTAGGCTCTGTCCTGAAATGTTTTTTCTTTCCCCTCTAGCCTTTCTCACTTGGTCATCTCATCAACAACTATGGATTCAATAATTCTCTCTAGGCAGATGATCCTCAGATCTATTTATTCAGCCCTAACCTCTCCTTTTGTCCTCTAACCTTTAGCCTTGCATGTCCACCAGTCTCTTGGACTTCTGGAAGTGGAGATCCCATAGAAATCTTTTTTTTTTGTTTTGTTTTGTTTTTTTATTTAATATATTTAGTTTTCAGCATTTTCACAAGAGTTTGAATTACAAATTTTCTCCCCATTTCTACCCTCCCCCCCACTCCAAGATGCCATATATTCTGGTTGCCCTGTTCCCCAGTCAGCCCTCCCTTCTGTCACCCCACTCCCCTCCCATCCCCTTTTCCCTTCCTTTCTTGTAGGGCAAGATAAATTTCTATGCCCCATTGCCTGTGTATCTTGTTTTCTAGTTGCATGTAAAATTTTTTTTTTGTTTTTGAACATCTGTTTTTAAAACTTTGAATTCCAAATTCTCTCCCCTCTTCCCTTCCCACCCACCCTCCCTAAGAAGTCAAGCAATTCAACATAGGCCACATGCGTATCATTATGTATAACCCTTCCACAATACTCATGTTGTGAAAGACTAACTATATTTTGCTCCTTCCTATCCTATCCCCCTTTATTGAATTTTCTCCCTTGACCCTGTCCCCTTTCAAAAGTGTTTGTTTTTGATTACCTCCTCCCCCTATCTGCCCTCCCTTCTATCATCCCTTTTTATCTCCTTCCTCCTTTTTTCCTGTGGGGTAACATACCCATTTGAGTGTGTGTTATTCCCTCCTCAGGTCAAGTCCGATGAAAGCAAGATTCACTAATTCCCCCTCACCTGCTCCCTCCTCTCTTCCTACAGAACCGCTTTTTCTTGCCTCTTTTATGTGAGATAACTTACCCCATTCTATCTCTCCCTTTGTCCCTCTCTCAATATATTCCTCTCTCATCCCTTAATTTGATTTTATTTCTTTTAGATATCTTCCCTTCATCTTCCACTCACCCTGTGCCTTCTCTCTCTCTCTCTCTCTCTCTCTCTCTCTCTCTCTCTCTTTATATATATATATATATATATATATATATACACACACACATACACATATACATACATACACATTCACTTATATATATCTATATAAACATATAGATATATATATGCATATTCCCTTCAGCTACCCTAATACTAGGTCTCATGAATCATACACATCATCTTTCCATGTAGGAATGTAAACAAAACAGTTCAACTTTAGTAAGTCCCTTATGATTTCTCTTTCTTGTTTACCTTTTCATGCTTCTCTTGGTTCTTGTGTTTGAAAGTCAAATTTTCTATTCAGTTCTGGTCTTTTCACTGAGAAAGCTTGAAAGTCCTCTATTTTATTGAAAATCCATATTTTGCCTTGGAGCATGATACTCAGTTTTGCTGGGTAGGTGATTCTTGGTTTTAATCCTAGCTCCATTGACCTTCGGAATATCGTATTCCAAGCCCTTCGATCTCTTAATGTAGAAGCTGCCTGATCGTGTTTCCACAATACTCAAATTGTTTCTTTCTGGCTGCTTGCAGTATTTTCTCCTTCATCTGGGAGCTCTGGAATTTGGTGACAATATTCCTAGGAGATTTCTTTTTGGGATCTATTTGAGGAGGCGATCGATGGATTCTTTCAATTTCTATTTTGCCCTGTGGCTCTAGAATATCAAGGCAGTTTTTCTTGATAATTTCTTGAAAGATGATATCTAGGCTCTTTTTTTGATCATGACTTTCAGGTAGTCCAATAATTTTTAAATTATCTCTCCTGGATCTATTTTCCAGGTCAGTAGTTTTTCCAATGAGATATTTCACATTGTCTTCCATTTTTTCATTCCTTTGGTTTTGTTTTATAATATCTTGATTTCTCATCAAGTCATTAGCTTCCACTTGCTCCAATCTCATTTTTAAGGTAGTATTTTCTTCAGTGGTCTTTTGGACCTCCTTTTCCGTTTGGCTAATTCTGCCTTTCTAGGCATTCTTCTCCTCATTGGCTTTTTGGAGCTCTTTTGCCATTTGAGTTAGTCTATTTTTTAAGGTGTTGTTTTCTTCAGTATATTTTTCAGCATTTTTTGGGTCTCCTTCAGCAAGTCATTGACTTGTTTTTCATGGTTTTCTCGCATCCTTCTCATTTCTCTTCCCAATTTTTCCTCTACTTCTCTAACTTGCTTTTCCAAATCCTTTTTGAGCTCTTCCATGGCCTGAGACCAGTTCATGTTTTTCTTGGAGGCTTTTGGTGTAGGCTCTTTGACTTTGTTGACTTCTTCTGGCTGTATGTTTTGGTCTTCTTTGTCACCAAAGAAAGCTTCCAAAGTCTGAGACTGAATCTGGGTGCATTTTCGCTGCCTGGCCATGTTCCCAGCCAACTAACTTGACCCTTGAGTTTTTCAGCGTTGTGTGACTGCTTGTAGAGTAATGAGAACTATGTTCCAAGCTTGGGGGGGATGCGCCAGCTCTGCCACACCAGCACTCCTCCTTCCCCAAGAACCCCCAACCCGGACTGGACTTAGATCTTCAGCAGGGTCTTCACTCCTGCTCTGATCCACCACTTAATTCTTCCCACCAGGTGGGCCTGGGGCCAGCAGCAACTGCAGCTGTAGTTCTGTAGCTGCCCCACCTCCACTGCCCCCAGGGCGGTGGCTGAACTGTGAATTCCTTCCACTCCTGCAGCTTTTCCTACTAACCTTCTCTGTTGTCTTTGGCGTTTGTGGGTTGAGAAGTCTGGTAACTGCTGCAGCTCACTGATTCAGGGTGCTAGGGAATGCTCCGACTGGCTCCTGGTCTGGTTGGTCCACCGCCCATGCTGGGCTCTGCTCTGCTCCGCTCCCCTCTGCTCCCAGCTCTGTTTGGGATAGACCTTACCCAGAGACCATCCAGGCTGTCCTGAGCTAGAGCCCTGCTTCCCTCCACTATTTTGTGGGTTCTGCAGCTCTTCTCTGTTGTCTTTGGTGTTTGTGGGTTGAGAAGTCTGGCAACTGCCATAGCTCACTGATTCAGGGCGCTAGGGCCCGCTCTGCCCAGCTCCTGGTCTGGTTGGTCCACGCGGCTCATGCTGGGCTCTGCTCCGCTCCCAGCTCTGTGTGCGAAAGACCTCACCCCGCAACCATCTAGGCTGTCCTGGGCTGGAGCCCTGCTTCCCTCTGCTATTTTGTGGGTTCTGCAGTTCTAGAATTGGTTCAGAGCCATTTTTATAGGTTTTTGGAGGGACTTGGTGGGGAGCTCACACTAGTCCCTGCTTTCCAGCTGCCATCTTGGCTCCGCCCCCCCCCATTGACATCTTAAACTCAGATTGCCTAAACCTGAACTCAACGGCTTCTCATCTAAACCCTCCCCTATTCCTTACTTTCTTATTACTGTCACAGGTACCACATTCTCTCAGTTACTCAGTTACTCAAACAACCCAGGCATCATCCACAACTCCTTACTCTTCCCCTCCCCACCAACCCCCACCCCATATCCAATCCATTGCCAAGACCTGTTAATTTTACCTTCACCGCACCTCTTATATATGCCTCCTTCTCTTTTTTGACCCTACTGCCACCCTGATTCAGGCTTTAATCACCTCATACTTGGACTATCACAATAGGCAGTTGATTGGTCTCCCTGCTTCAAGCCTCTGGGGACTCCAGTGTATTCCCTGCTCAGCTATCTTTGTCTTTAGCTAGGTTTATCTTCCTAAAATACATTTCTGACCATGTCACCCCCTCCTATGTAATAAACTCCAGTAGCTACTGTATTGGGAATCAAGATGGGCTCTTAGCACTTATTCAACCAAGTGCCCTTGAAGAGTTTGGCCTTTGCTTCCTTGATTAAATTAGGAGTCCTTGATGACCTCCTAGTTTACATGGGTTTGAGTGACGTTTGTGACATAAGAGGCTTTTAGACTACATGGGTTTAAGTCTCATTTTTGTGGTGATTTTAGGTCATGTGGGTGAGTTGCATGTGTGACTCACCTTTAACCCTGAACAAGATATATAAACCCAGAGGTTGGCCTTCTCCTTTGGAGCTCTGAGCCACAGCAGGAGTGGTGCGTAACTCTAGGCAAGCCATTGTTATGAGCTCCCTGGCTTTGAAGAAAACCCAGATGTTGAGGCTTCTCTGGTAACTGTATATTGTGATTTTGTCAGACAGAAATCTATATGTTGATTTGTGTTTATTTGCTCTGTTTGCATTTGCCCTGAAGCTCAGGGTTCTGGCTTTTCCCCCTGAGCTGACTGAATGATATTTGTATGTTGGATTAAAGTAAGATTGTTAACCCTTTAACACTGCTTTCCTTAGTAAAGTGGATCAAAAAACCTGGGCTTGCAGAGTTCTTGTTGTTGGGCTTGTGTTGGTTTTTCACTCCCACAGCAGCTGCTAGCTGAATTGTTGAAACAGCTACTTATTATTTCCAGGATAAAACCAAATTCTCGGTGTGGATTTCAAAGCCTTTCATAACCTTGTACCTTCCTACCTTTCCCAACAGCAGGATTTTAGCACACCCAATGTGCATCAGTGTCAAGTGAAGAATCCAAGCATAGTGGGAAATCTGCAACAATTTCAATTTAGAATAGAATACTTTGTCAGACACTGAATCCAAGGATCATCACTTCCTATTCACTAAATTTGGGAATACTCTGAAGGCCTCATGGCAGACAAATTTTAGGTCTAAGAAGATCCCCTTTCTCTGCAATTTTTTCTTTCCTTTAAAAACATTTGATGTAGTGAAACTGAAGTGAGTAGTGACCCCTTTGGTCACCTCTGGATCTTAGGTCACCTGAGACCTTCCTCTGGTTTGGGACCTTTGCCTCTGAAGGTGATACCATATCATTCAGCAGCTGCAGAGGTTGAAAAGATGATTGACTAATTGTACTCCAACTGGAATATTAAGTTGCAGACATAGCTATCTACCTAGGTCCTCTGATTCCAAATCTTATGTCTCTGTTGTGTCATATTGCCTTCCTTGAGAGCTAAATGGATAGAAGATTGAATAAAAGAGACTTTCTCATGCTGATATACTGAATTTTGAAAGAATAAGAACCTGGTTTCTGTGCATCAGGTTCATCCCTATGCATTAATGAGATTGATGTAGCCAGTGCTTACTTTACTGTGTCTGTTGAGGGGCCCTTGTTGATTGTTTGGAGCAAAGATTGATGGAGCATTTCCTCTGACTGACTTCTAAAGGTACTCAGCAAGTGATTCGTGAAAGAAATGTTCCGACTTGTCAAAATAAATATTTCCTTTTTTAAAGTAATATTTCATTTTTCCCCAATTACATGTAAAAACAAAATTTTAACATTCATCTTTTTGTTGTTGTTGAGTTCCAAATTCTGCCCCTCCCTTCCCCCCACCCCATGCCAAGACAGTAAGCGTTGTGATACAGGTTATATATGTGTGATCATGTAAAACATTTCTATATTAGTCACTAAACACTTCCAATGATCTCTTCCTTTACTTCCACCTCTACCTCTGCCTCCCACCAAATAGCTCACTTTGGTTGCCTCTAACTTTCTTCACTCATTTTTCCATCAAATATAAACCCATTCCAATCCAAGTCTGGGGAGATTTTCCTGAAGAATGACCTATGCTTGTTGCATGCTGGGAATGAGTGGGGGGAGATATGACTCCTATTTGGCTGAGAGACTGCTGACATAATGACAGAGCAGATCGTCATAAGGGGCAGACACTTCAAGAGTGAGAGGTAAAGGCAGATTTCTGAGTGGCAGATGGGCAATCTCCTTGAAGGTTCAGACCCATGGGGAAGGTAACCAGTAATATATCCCTTGCATTCTAGTGCTTACATCCCTAGAGACTTCTAAAAACAGACTCTCCCTCTCCCATGAAACTATTCTCTTTCCTAAAGAGCTCATTTCCTTGCATATATTCACTTGTCTAATCTATATTACTTTTCTGATTTCTGTTTACTGGTTACACTAATAAAGAAGCATACTAGCTATCGCTAACAGTTGTTTCTGTTGCTATTGTTGGTGGGAGGAAGCTAAGCTGGTCAGGGGAAATTAGCTGTTACTCTCTATTTGAGAGCAATAAGCCCCTATTTTGCCCTTAGATTACAGACTGTTTGAGGTATGGTGGGGACATATAATTCTAGCCTGATATTCCTCTTGGAAATAGAAGATGGAAGAAGAGGTTGCTCAACAACTCTCCAGGATCCTATTTGCCCTTCCCCCAACAGGCTGCTGGTGGGGCCAGCTCAGTCCTCTACACAAAGGTGAAAATTGCAGTCCCCCTTGGAGAACAGGGTGGGGTAGATTTCAGATCAGATATCTATCTGCGCCATATAGGGGTTGACCATAGCTTTATATTACACAATGCTGTTCACATTTATGTTACACCAGATTTTCCCTTACTGGACTTCCTGCTGCAGGGAAGAGAAAAGCATTTATTAAGCACCCATCATGTGCCAGACTCTGTGCTAAGCACTCTGCAAATATTATCTCATTTGATTCTCACGACAACTCTGTGAGGTAGGTGATATTATAATCACCATTTTACTATTGAGGAAAAGGAGGTAGACGAGAGTTAAGTAATTTGACTAGGGTTATACAGCTAGTGTCTGAGGCTGGATTTGAACTCAGGGCTTCCTGACTCAAACTCCCATGCTTTATCCATTGTGCCACCTAGCAGGCGTCTTGGCTGCTTTCAAATTCAAAAGTCACTAAAGAATTGTGATAGGGAGCCCTAAGTCTCTGACCATACAGACCTACCCTGCTTTTCACCCCCTTCTTTTTTTTCTTCAAGGTATAGCAAGAGTCTGAAGTAAGATCTACCCGCTTTGGAGAACTCTTGAGCCCAGCATCGGGTTAGGGAAAAGCAGCCTTTCCCTCCCGTAGTTGGCAGAGGAAGTATTTCTAGCAGCCAAGCTTCAGAGACAAAGAGTTGCTTCCTCCCACCTCCCCACCCCCACCTTATCCTACCCCACCCCAGTTGCTGGGCTTCAGAGGCAGCTAGGCAGATTTAAACATTTAAGTTTCACTTCGGGCAACTTTAAACATTTGCTTTATTTTTAAAAGCTGAATTGAGAGTTGTTTTAAGACTGTCCCATAGGGGTGTGGGCTCTCCCCACCCATTTTTTCTTTTTTAGTATTTTGTGTGGTTTTGAACATTTTCTCATTATTAGTATTTGCCATCCCAAAGGATGTCAACTAATATTTTTTTTAAATAGAGGGGAAAATAAAAAAATTTGTCTTTAACCTTATACTTTGGAGACAAAGGACACTTTCTATGGCCTAAGGCCCTCAGAGACAGCCAGCCACTCAAGTTGCTGGTAGTGGCTGGGATCTCATGGGCCTTGTCTTCCAGAAGAACCATGTTGCCCATAAGTGGTGAGAGAAATTATTATTAATAACCAATTATCTGGGGAGATCCAGAATTCCCCCTTTTTCTATAGTGCTCATTTCAAAGTTCAATCTCTTGAAGAAAGTTAATGATAATGAGATGGAATTAACTCTTCTCAATCTTGGTCAGACCCCACCCAATCTTCTACTCAGGTTTGGGTAGAGATAAATTCTTTGAATAGATTGCCCAAGTCTGGGTAATTTAGAAGTAGAAGTTCATTAGAATAAGCCCAGCCCCTCATTATAATATTCATTATCTCTCATTAATTATTAACCAATCAGAGTTGATTGCCACCCTCAGGAACACTCCTCTTCCAAGAGCATATAAACCTTAAATCAGCTGCCATGATTGTTTTTGGCATTTGGAAGTGTCACTGACTTCTTTGATTAAGATGCTAGCATTATTAATAAAACAACTAATTATTCAGAAATTATGTCTCTCCAACTTTTTAAATGCTGCAATTAAAAGTCTGAAAGAGGTGGAGGTAACTGGCCCAGAATGTGAGTCTCATACTTTAGTTTGAAATTTCTGCATATACTCAATTCTCTTCCTCCCCTCTCCCTCTTTATATGTTTTATGTGCACATAAAATAAACACTGACTATATTTCCAGTGAAATATTTGCATGTTACCTTTGAGCTGATGAGCATCTGAACCTAAAATGGATAAACATTTGCAAGGGGCTAAGTTGCCACTGAACAGCAGGGCTGGGGTACTAGGGAACGTTGATTACATGAATATTGTCAAATATGTGAGATTGGCAAACACATATATACAAATGTATGTGGACATGTATGTATGTGTATGTATATATGAGTGTATGTATGCATGTATGTGTGTGTGCATGGCTACATATATTAAATTTAATAAACATTTATTAAGTACCTATGTACCAGAAACTGTGCTAAGTGCTATGTATGTACATGTTCGAATGCATGTGCGTGCACATACACACACACACACACACATACACACACTGTCTTCTCCTAGCCATTTTCATGAGGAACATCAGAACATCCCAGGATGCAAAGTATCTTATAAGCAGAGGGAGACTTGAGACCTTTAGGAGCTGAGAAACTACATGAGTGTGGTGATATCTCAGTTTTGGCAATATCTCAGTAGGTCAGAGAAGTGGAGAGTGAATTCAAGAGGGATGACAATGAGAGAGAAGGTAAACTCTTGAACAGTAGATGGGAGAATTCCCCATCTACCCCAGAGTCATAGACATGTGGGAAAGCCATCCCCCCAAATATTCCTTGATTCTTAGTGCCTACAATCCTAGAAGCAGGCAAGAGAAGACTCCCCTTGGTGAAATCATTCCCTCTCCTTGGTTGAGTTGAGATCTTATCTTGTTCCCCACTGAAGCACTCATTTACATAGACTATTGTCTAACATGTTTAGCCCAGTTCCACTATATATGTACTTATTCCCTTCCCCTTCACCTAATCTGTACAATTCCTCTGATTCATACTTACTGCTTACTTTGGTAAAGGGTTTAATAGTCATTCATGATTATCTTTTGTGTAACCAGAATTTTTTGGGAGGGAGCTTTGAGTAATCTGTGTTACCCTCCCTATAAGATCCATCAGGGAAAGTGCCTTTATCTGGAAACCCATATAATAAAGGTATTTGGTATGTCTTAGATATGGTTCTAGCCCAATATCTCTCTTGTAGATAGAATGCAGGAAGGGATCACCCAGCCATGGTACCTGGGATCCTGCCCTCCTCTTTCCCCTGCTAGGCTACTGTTGGAGAGACATAATTTCTGAATAATTAGTTGTTTTATTAATAATGCTAGCATTTCAATCAAAGAAGTCAGTGACACTTCCAAATGCCAAAAACAACCATGGCAGCCGATTCAAGGCTTATATGCTCTTGGAAGAGGAGTGTTCCTGAGGGTGGCAATCGACTCTGATTGGTTAATAATTAATGAGAGATAATGAATATTATAATGAGGGGCTGGGCTTATTCTAATGAACTTCTACTTCTAAATTACCACTTCCTCCAGTGCTACCCAAAGGTAGAAATTGTGCTCTCCTTTGGAAACCAGTGGGCCAGAGCCCACATAAGATATCTAATCAGACCAGTTATTTTATATTAAAAGCATCCACATCTATATTACAGGTAAGTTGTGAGACTAGGTCTAAAAAATGGCTACATATATTTGTATATTCTGACATTTTCGAGTTTAGTCTCTTTTTAATCTCTACTGATGTTTCTTTCTTCTGCTACTCTTTTACTTTCCTCATCTCTTTCCCTCTTCCTGTGTTTTATTCCATTCTACTATCCCTGCTTCCCTTCATAGTTAACTTTTAAAATCAGACTTTTACATGGATTTCTTAGAATCTCGTGATTATTTTCTTGGCTGTCTATTCCTATAGTCATTGAATGTCTAGGGAATAGTAGAGTTTGGAAGGGGTGTTACTTTGGGGATGTGTGGTTATACCTGTTCCTGTTCCTGGACAAAGAGATTTTACACACACACACACACACACACACACACACACACACACACACACACATATATATATATATATATATATATATATATATATACACACAATCATAGTAAGGTGGGGGAGGGAAAGAAGAAATAAGAAATTTACATGAGAACTTTATTGCATATTTAAAAGGAATAGCAGGTTGTACATAAAAAATTTGCAGTTTCATGTGCAATCATCTTTTTATTTATGGAAATGCTTGTGTTATTCCATAAAATACAGATTTTTTTTTTAAAAAGGAAGAGTAATAAGGAAGAATCTTCATCAGTCCTATGTCGGCTCTCCCACTGTTGGTACCTCCTCATTTCTATATGTAACCTATCTTTGTGTATGGGATTATCCTTCAGAAAGGAGACCTTTACTTTTATTCTGTCCTTTACTCCCAACAAATCAATTTTCCCAGGTAAAAATTCTCATAGAAGGAGCAAATCATACTTGGTAGAGATTGTAATACCTGGAGGCAGCATGGTATAATAATAGCCTTGAAGTTTTCAAAGTGCTTTACAAATATTATCTCATTTATCCTCACAACCACCCTAGGAAGGAGGGGTTATTATTATTCCCATCTTACAGATGAGGAAACTGAGGCAGACAGTGGGCAAGTGGCTTGACCAGGGTCACAAAGCTATTAGATGTCAGAGGTCAGGTTTATATTTGGCTCCAGGTCCTGTGCTCTATCCACTAAGCCACCCAGCTGGTGTGGTAGAAAGAGTCCTGGACTAGAAGTAAAAAGTCCTGGATTGGAATCCTGAATCACTTACCCTTTTTTGACTCCAGGTTCAGCATTCTTAACATGCCTGCCTACCTGGAATGTTTTTTTTGGGGGGGGGGGTGCGGAATAACATGAGATTATGCATGTAAGGTACTTTGTAGGAAATGTTTTGTGGAAAATTGAAACTTGTTTCTTGGTCTCTTCCTTGCAACCACATTATTAATAAGCTCTTTTGCTTTAGTTTATAAATTTTTATTTATTAGTGACTTTAGTTTTTCTTAACAGTACTTTATTTTTTCCATTTACATGTAAAGATAGTTTTCAACATTCATTTTTGTAGCTAAGAGCTAAGTCCATCATAGTCCATCATCACACAATGTTGCTGTTACTGTGTCCAATGTTCTCCAGGTTCTGCTAACTTCACTCAGCATCAGTTCATGTAAATCATTCCAGGTTTTTCTGAAATCTGCCTGCTCTTCATTTCTTATGGAGCAATAGTATTTCATTACATTCATGTACCACAACTTGTTCAGCCACTCCCCAATTGATGGGCATCTCCTCGTTTTCCAATTCCCAGCCCCCACAAAAAGAGCTGCTATAAATATTTTTGTACACGTAGGTCCTTTCCCCTTTTTTATAATCTCTTTGGGATATAGACCTAGTAGTGGTGTTGATGCCTTTTGTTTTAATATCACATGCATTTCCCTTCCCACTTCCTACCCAAATAAAGATAAAAAGAGGAAAAATGACCAACACATTGAGCTCATCGGAGAGTGTATGTAGTATTCTATATGTATATTCTATATGCCTGACCCTCCACCTCTGCTAGAAAGGGAAGGAATTCAGATACTCTTTTAACAGGCAAAGCTGTAGAAACCTGCAGCAGTCTACATTTTGGCTTCAATGGAGGGGTTTTTTAAATTAACTTTGGAGTTAATAATATTAACTCATAGCACCTGAAGGTATTCCCTTTTTTAAAGATGAAGAATCTGAAGAAGTTTAAGTGGAAGTTTAAGTGACTTCTCCACAATTTTACAACCAAGGAGTATCACAGCTGGAATTGAACCCTGATCGGCTAAGTGGGAGTCCAGTGGGTTGGCTTTTTTTTTTCACTCTTCCACACTATTTATATACTCCCATACAGGCAATAGTTAAGTTTCCATGCAGAATAATGAATTTTCTCAATTTTTTTCCTGTGGTGCTGACAAAATAATGACCAGATGCTGTTACTCAGATTTGTTCTGTGAGAATGGCCTGTCATAATGTAATGTATGGAAAGACAGTGTCCAATAGAGACAAAGTTTTTCTCTGACTACATTAAGGATTCAAGTTTTAAAATGCTATTTGAGCTTTAACATTCCATTTTAATCAGCATTCCATGGCATCATGTCCTTCCACCATGAAAAAAAAATCAGAGAAAATTTCTATTGGTCTAGGAGTAAAAAAGGAGAAATATAAATGCATGGTTGAGAAAATTAATCAAGTTTATGAGGGAATGAGAATATTTTGTACATGTGTGTGGCAGTGTCTCAAATGAGGGCTCCCATGTATGACTAGTTCACTTACCCTCCAGCAAGAAAGAACAATTTTGAACCCTCCATAGTGGATAGGATGCTGGATCTGGAGTCAGGATAGATCTGAATTCAAATCTGGCCTCAGACACTTAACTAGCCGTGTGATCTGGGCAAGTCACTTAACCTTGGTCTGCCCCAGCTTCCTCCTCTGTAAAATGGGGATGATAATAATAGCACCCACATCTTGTTGTGAAGATTAAATGAAATAACAATTATGAAGCACTTAATGTAGGTAGTGCCTGGCACATTAAGCTCTATATGAATGTTAGTATTATTATTTTGTGTTAGCTATTATTACTATTAACAACTGTTTATTGCTGTGGACTTCCTAAAAGATACCCAATGTGTCCAATATCCGAATGTTCAAAGGAAGTTTGGATAAGAGATACAAACAGAGCCATTGGAAAACTGGTCCCAAATCTCTGTTTCACCTCCTAGTCGCTTGAGGGGGAAACGGGGAAACAGAAAGAAAAGGGAGAGAAACAGTATCCAAGTATTTATAAAAACAAAGGGCAGATAGCCCTGGCGAGCTGCGAAATCTTTCACACCGAGTGCTTGCCAACGCACCTCATCCCTGCACTCCTGCTGATTTTTAATAGGAGTGGGCCCCTTTTTGACAAGTCAGCCAAGTCTGCTAAATTGTCTGGTGGTTTCTGCGCTGTGGACAGATGTCCATTACAGTCTGGGTTAGGACCTTTGGAGTCATTACTTTTGGGACATATTGCATGTCAAAATAGAACCCAACTCTCAGCATGGTAAGAGAACAAGCAATCTTAATTAAAAAATAACATTTTTTGACCTAACATTCATTGGATTTCTTCCATCCCTTGTATGTGCATCGATGTCGGTGATTTGAATCTTAAGGCCATAACGAGGGTTTGTGTGGTTATCTTTTTCCCATTAATATTTAGAATCCTATCCCACTAGTTGTACCAATAAAGCAATATAATGAAGCTGGGGTAAGAACCAAACACCCACTTTTCTTATTGAGTATAAAGGATTAGATTTCTATATCCACCAAGCTAAGAAGAATTACAACTGTGACATCGCTGTTGGTAAGTCAGGTATGAGGATTTGGAAAGAGGAGGTATTTTTCACAGACAATATAATGAAAAGGTTTTCCCAAAGACTAATACCAATTGTAGAACTAGTGGCATAATATTTTCAAGACAGTTTCGTCTACTAGACAAAAAATGATTTTTTTCAATGGTACTCAACTATAAAGTATGTTGATTTAATTAGAAAATATGAGTTTCAGAGTTTTAGCCATTCCAGCTTTATACATGATTCTTATATGGGGCCTACTTTTCTCATTTCTTTTAAAGATTGCTACCCTGCTTGCTTTTTATAGGACTTTGTCATTTCATTTTTGGTGCCGCATATTTTCGAAACAGTCACTGATAGCTGGGTAACGCTGCCAAGGAATTCCTTTTAAACCCTATGAACCATGGTCAGTGTCAGTGAATGTCTCTTGCATATTGACTGGGCTTGAGACTGTCTAGTCAGTATTTTCCATGCCTTATTTCAAAGGGATTCAATTACCTGTCTTTGGATCACATATTTTTAAAGAGAAGTCTTTATTTCCTAATGATAAATATGTATATATATATATATGTGTGTATATATATACATACATACACACAAATATAAATATATAACATATACATATACACACACACAAATACATATATATAACATATACGTATATACACACACATATGTGTACACATGAATGTAGAGAGATATAAATTTTCTCCTTGCTTAAGGACAACAGTTGAATAGCAAGCACTTTTTAATCTCTGGATTCTAGACAGTGATGAAGAAAATCCTACATTCTTGTTCTTGCAAATGGCTTACTCACCAAACTATCAGGGCTGCACTATATATGTTTTTTCTCTTTCTCTTTTTTTTTTTTGGTGGGGGTAGGGAAGGGTTTTCTGGGTGCCTGCATAATATGGGTGTAGTGTGATGAGCTGTTTCTGCTGAGAAACCAGAGTTTACAGAATAAACAGGGTTGAGGTAAACCCTGATTATGGGGAAAGTTTCTGAGCTAGGCTGTCTTGCAGCCTTAACTTCACATGCCTATATTTTTTTGGAAATGCTTCCAAGATTCCTCCTTTGTGAATTGGTGTGAATGGCTGCTGGAACCAGGGGTGTTTTTATTTTGTGTTGACTTGTGCAGGGTCTCAGACAGGCACGAGGAGCTAAAGATGGCCCTGGGATTGGGGGTGGCTGGAGGCAGGGCACTGTCCAGGAGAACACTTCTTTCATTGCCCACTCTGAAACATAGGCACAATGTGCTAAGTCGTTGCAGAGAGAAAGGAAGAAATGTGTCTGCAAACTGGAAAGAATTACCTAATAGAAAAGAAATGGGTCTGTGTGTATTTTCTTGTATTTTGGTTTCTTTTTCTTTTTAGATTTATCCTCTGAGAATCTTGAGCAATTGTTGCAGTATTTGAACAGACCCTCTCCTTAGGAGAGAATTGTTAGTTGATAATTATACATGAAGCCACAAACCAAATGACAGATTTTTTCTAAAGAAAAGTTCCCATTATACATTCATTTTGTGCTCTTCCCTCCAGATCTCTGGATGCTCAACACACACACACACACACACACACACACACACCACACACAGACATATACACATGGCTAAACAACTGAACAATGAACATTTGGGCAAAGAAGGGCTAGGACAATTGGATCAAGAATAATAGAAAAACTAAGGAGAGAGAGAAATCTAGGGAGGTTAGTTGGAGGGAAAGGGGAAGTTACTGAAGGAATTAGGTATTGCACTAAGGTGAATAGGCTTCCAAGGGATCCCCTACTCCCTGCTTCATATCTCTGGGATTGGAGCAAGGCTTTTACAGCCAGTACAGTAAAAAGAGAGGGTCACTGTCTTAAGTCCATTCACACACACACACACACACACACACACACCACACACACACGCATACACTCCTGAGTGTCATTTGAAAGTCAGTGACCTGCCTACAGATTTTAATTATTCTTACCAGACACTGAAGGCACTCAGACAAAGAAATAGTAAGTGCCACAGCAAGTCCTGGAGCAGAGTTGGCTTTACAAAGTCTTGGTTTAGCAGCTCAGGAGGGAGGGACCGGGGCTTCTTTCATCACCAGTGAGGGAAAACCCTTATCCAATAATGAACATAATTAAGCTCTATCTGACTGGGAAGTTGTAGGCCTTGTTACCTTCGGAAGAATTTAAATAAGCTGTGTACCCCAGGAGTAAAGGCCACCAAAATCTAGCCCTCAAACACGCAGCTGGCCTCTGTCATTTCTGGGTCTCGGGTGGCAAAGGCACCAAGCTGAGGGCCTTGGGGCATCTTTTGTTTTGATTTAGTAACCCTCCTCTGCTTCTGCTGTTTGGGACTAAATGTGATTCTCCCCAAGGCACAAAAATATACCTTTCTAGTCACACCACCTGCTAAAGGGGGAAATTCTGTACTGACCCCTGAAAAGAAGCTGCTTACACTTTGCTTCCTGACCTCTGATTGTCCCTTGGGTTGTCTTAGGTTGAATTTGCTACAAACGTCGGTAGTTACTTCCTCACTTCCCTGCTTAAAAATCCAATGGCAGTCTGGGGACAGGGGCTAGAGACTGCAGTCTGACGCTGAGGAGGCTGAGGCTGGTGGATGGATCCCTTGATCTTACGAGTTCTGAGAGGCAGTAGGGTCAAGTTGATCCTCGACACTAACCCCAGAAGAGCAAGGAGCCCACCAGGTTGTATAAGAGTGAACTGATCCAAGTTTGAAACGAATCAGGTCAAAGTTTCCATGGCCATCAGTAATGGGATTGGGTCCTGGAATGGCCACTGTCCTTCCAACCTGGGAGAAACAGGGAGACTCAGCCTCAAAACAAAACAAAAAACTCGATGTAGAATACGTTCTTTTTGAGACGGGGACTTCTACAGCACACAGTGAGAGTTGGTATTCTGGTTTGAGTTTGACCAAAACCTAATTCATCAGTGTCTCTAGCTTTATTATTCTTCCTTTGATGTTTATTTACATTACTCACATTATAATGTTGTGACATATATAAAATTCGAGAGACATAATTTCTGGGTAATCAGTCATTTTATTTATAAAAAGAGGGCAGTGGCATTCTTGCATGCCAAAGACAATCATGGTGGTGGGCTCAAGGCTTGTATGTCCTTGAGAGAGGGGTGTTCCTGAGGGTGGTAATCAACTCTGATTGGCTAATAATTAATGAGAAAAGGAATATTATAATGAGGGGCTGAGAGTGATATCATGTTTCTCTTGGACAGAGAGACTATCCCTATATGCAGACCACCCCCAGCCTTGAGCAATCTAGACAAAGGATCTACCTCCATCCAGTCTTGATTGAGTAGATTTCATCTTAAATTAGAAATTCCTTGTAAGGTTGGGTGGGGTCCGATAGAGGAGAAAGTTCAACCTTGAGAGACTGAGTTTTTGAAATGAGGACTTTAGAAAAAGGAGAACTCTGGATCTTCCCAAATCATTACTTATTAATAATCATTTCTCTCAGTGTCCTTTGTGGAGCACAGTAAGGGACCATTTTAGACTTCTTTGCCTTCATTTATTTAGTTGTTTGTTTATTTATTTATTGCTCAAAGAGAAGAATTCCTAGGCCTCCTTCCTTGAAACTGAACTACCCTAGACAGTGAAACAAAACTGTCCAGTCTGGGAAATATTGGTTTGAAAAGAGAAAAGGGAAGGTTGGGGAACATCTTACATGTTGCCTGAAAATATTTCTCTTAATGAGGTCTCTCAAAAAGGTGTGAGACTATTGTAACCCTTTGCCTCCTTGGCATGAATAGTGCCTAGAAATGTGTTAAAGATAATAGCAAAGTGCTTTCTTGCTGACACTTTAGGGATACCTTAAAAACCCAAAGCCCAGGAGTAGGTGGGACTGTCTGTTTTTTTTTTTTTTTTTGTATTTTGAGGTCTTTTCCTAAGTGCTGGGATTGTGTTATTCTTTCCAGAAGTTGAAAGATTCCAGAATTAGGACTTACATGCAAATCCCCACACTTCCACATATCACCATTCTTGCCATGGACAAATCATGGTTCATCATCCTTTGGGGCCTCAGTTTCTCTTATATGAAATATGAGGAAGTTAGACTAGAGTTTCTCAAAGGTCCTTTCCACCTGTAAATCCTATGATCCTTTCTCCATTTGAAATCTATATTACATTCTGGCTGAAAGTAAGATTTAGGGGAAGGTCTCTATAGGACACATAGATCTGCCTTGGGAAGGTGGCAAGCCAATTCACCCCAGAGCACAATTAAATAGCCAGATTTCTATTTCTTTCTCTTTAGAGGTAGAGGCAGCTGAGAAGAAAGAGCCAAAGGACATGAGGCTTCCTATGGATTATGACGTGATGTGCTCTGCTTTTAGCTGTCCGCTGGACAGTCCTTTTAACTGGCTTTCCAGAGATTTTCTTGGGGTGGGGTGGGGGGAGGGGAGGCACATTAGACATCTTCAAATGTGAACTGGAAGGCAAGACCCATCTTCCAGGGTTCACAGACAACTGGGAGCTCAGCAGCAAACAAAAAATGAAAACAAATTGTAGCCAGAGCCCTTTGAAGTGAGGGTGGGGGTTGGAGGCCAGGGTGGGTGGGGGAAATGAAAGCCTGAGTCCTTGTAGCTAGATTACCACATGAAGCAAACTTTTTTTTTTCCTTGAGGAAAGATCAAAGTGGATTAGGAGAGCATAAAAATATTAAAAGGACTGCAGTCTGATTAATTTGGTTAAATATCAAAACTTGGTTTGGGACAGGGTGGGGGAAAGGAGGAGGAAATGGAACAAAGAGGCATGTACCAAAGACGGGGCTGAATCTGTTAAAAAAAAAATGCTGACCAGCATTAAATTAAGGCAAAACTAAAGATTACACAAGGGTAAACATTGCCACTAATGTTTGACTGAAAGCTAACTGAGGGCTCCAAGTGACTCCACTTAATTTACAGACCAGGCCTATAACAGCCCCGGGGGGACTAGGGGAGGGGTGGGGGAAGGGGGAAGCATTTTATAGTTAGAAACCATGTTATTATTTTTAAATTTAGAAAAAAAAAAACTTGGCTAAAGTAGCTGCCTTAAAAACTACAGAGAAGGGGATATTTGTGTTGAGTATGTGTGCTGTGTGTGCACGTGTGAGCTGGCATGTATGTCCATGCTTTCTGGGCTTGGGCTGGGACAATGGCAAAAAAGCTACAGCTTATGCTTTAAAACAATCATAAAAAACTCTTCTAACATGTCAGAGAGAGAAAAGTAAGAAAGGAGACAGAGACAGACAGACAGACAGAGACAGACAGAGACAGAGAGAGACAGAGACAGAGAGACAGAGAGAGACAGAGAGACAGAGACAGAGAGAGAGACAGAGAGAGAGAGAGAGAGAGAGTCTGAGGACAAAGAGGAGGAGGAGGAGGAGGAGAGAAAGAGAAAGGAAGCAAAGGGAAGGGGAGAGGAGAGAGAAAGGGAGAGCCAGAGTCAATGGGTTTAAGTTTCTGCTCTGTAGGGGCAAATGTCTTAATAAATTGAGAATGTGACTCATTCTTTGGGCATGGGGAGGGGGGTAAGCCCCGGTAAATTCCACAGTGTTACAAATGAAATAGCTTTGCAATATTTAGCTTCACGTGGAAACCTAAATCTGCTAGATAATAGCAAAACCATCCTCCCTCCCTCCCTCCTTGCCATGGCCCTTTTTTGGTCACCAGGATTGTAAATGCTTTTAAAACCCGATATGCAATTTATCCAGTGACATCGAAGTTGATATCTTTAGATTGGGTTTCATCATATGCCTTAATTTTCTAGGCCCAGGAATGACCATAATTACTGAACAATTCAACGGAACGGAATGGGCTAATTCAGCGCTTTTTACTGCATTTTTTCCACATAATATCTAAAATCTTTTTTTTTCCTCCACAGTAACCCATGTTTACAAAAGCAAGGCATTTAACCCACACATTTCCTGGGCTTGAATCATTTCCTTAATAAGGCATAAACATTTACAGAATACTCCCTTTACATTAACACATCATTGTTAACAGCTAGGTCATCAGTGCGTGGCACATTAGAGACATACTGCCCATACTTTGCATAATGTGTGGCTATATTATCCCCCCTTCTGTGGCATGGGCTACAGAATGAATGAAAAGAATAATTATGGAAGCCAGTGTCTCAACAGATCTTTTTTCCTCCTTTGACTGTTTGCCTTCTCCCAAGGAAACTCAAAAAGACCAGCCCAACTTTTGTTTTGAAATAATAGCTAACATTTAATATTGCTATAAGATTTGCAAACTGCATTCATTCTGTATACAAGGTGTCCCGAAAGTCTTAGGGCATTTTAGCTGCCCTAAGATCTTTGGGACACTCATCCTCTCTTGTTTGATTCTCACAGTAACCATGTGAAGTAAGTGCTATTTAATCCCCACTGTACAGAGCATGAAACTGAGGCTGATGGAGGTTAAGTGACCTGTAACCTCAGCACACAGCTAGTAAGACTGGGGACTTAGGTGTGCTGGGTGCTACATCCAGCAAAGTCACAGAAAAAAAAAAATAAAAGTCACAACAAAGGATGCTTAGTTTCTGTCCTTATTTAAAAAAAAAAAGCTGAATGGATAGTAAAAGCTAAGTTCTTTGACTTTTTTTGTCTTAGCTTTCAAGATCATCAGTTGGCATCATCATTTTTCCTTCACATATCTGGTTTGCACATAGTTGTTCACATGTGGTCTCCCGTATGAGCTCCCTGTGCGCTCCTTGAGAGGAGGGATTGCTATTATTATTACTTTTCTTTGTATTATTGCTTAGCACAGTGCCTGGAAAACAGCAAGCACTTAATAATGCTTGTTGGCTTACTGACCTCAATCTGGATAGATAACAATATCGGGTTTGTCTGTTTGTTGTTTTCTGTGGGACCTAGGATGAAGTCATCATCTTCCAGAATGCCTGGTAAAGAAATTCATCTATGGATGTGGGTCAGGCATCCTCTGTAACTTGCAGTCTGGGACGAGCTGGGCTGGGACTTGTAGACGTTAAGGAATTTGCCCAAGGTAACACAGCAAAGATGTCAGAGGTGGACTTGTACCCAGGTTGCGCTAACTTCAAGACCAATTCTCAATGTACTAGGTATTCTAAGTACTCATTCCCATGCCTAATATAGAGGGCTTTAAAGTTTACAAAACACTTCCCTTATTAATAACCTAGTAGGTACAGTAGTATAGTATTAGTGACCTCCATTTTACATATGAAAAGACCGAGCCTCCGAGAGGTAAATCATGTGATAATAGCAGGGTAATTGCCAGAGCATGAAATCAAATCTAGGCATCCCTTGACTCCACCATCAAAGAAACTGACTGGTCGGGCCCTTAAAATTTGCCCTTAGCGTTTAAAGTGTTGCAAATGCTGGATATCCCAAAAGTCTTAGGGCACTGTTGAGATGGAACTAACTTTAAAAGTATAAACGCTACAAACTTAGTAAGATATCACTTGTAAGTTTACATGTTGCAATTTATTTTACAATTATCTAGTTTTGCGTATTTTTTAAAAATAATTCTTTAAAAATTTTAATTTAAATAATTCCCTGGCACCCTATCATTTGCATATTCAATAGTTTCTGGATTATACTTTCTCAGATCAGTGGATTAGCAGAGGAAGCCCTCTTATTCAGCCATCTCAGGTCACCACATCTATCACCATTAGTCCTTTTCTTGTGAGGTTCCGTCACAATTCTTGTGTGCGCACCAGAACCTCACTCTTTGGACCATCTGAAGGGTAAGATCAGTAACCATCCCTTCCAGTCATGGAGGCGTCAGCTGTTGAAAAGATTTTACCAAGGTCAAAATTAACTGGGGCGATATATGGCACAAGATTGGGGTTATGTTGAATTTTAGCAAGAAACATAAATAGTTTTAAAATTTCAATAATTAACTTTTCAAAAGTATTTTGTAAATTTATATATTCATACTTCTGAATATATAAAGCTTAAAGCTGCAGTAAGACTTCTGCGACACTTTGTATGTACTATCTACTCAGGCCTTATGCTTTCCTCTCTCCTCTGTATAAAGATATATAGATATAGATATAGATATATACACACACATATATTATACATGCTGTACCATGTAGCATTTAAATGTTGTCTCAGCTACTTGAATGTAAGCTCCTTGAGGGCAAGTCATTTTTTTTCTTTGCATCCCAGAATTTAATTCAGTGTCTGGCACATAAGAGGGGCAGCAACGTGGTGTAATGGATAGAGTATGGGGCTTGGAGTCAGGAAGACTCATCTTTCTAAGTTAAAATCTGGCCACGGATACTTATTAGCTGTGTGACCCTGGGTAAATCCCTTAACCCTATTTGCCTCAGTTTCCTCCATCTATAAAATGAGTTGGAGAAGGAAATGGCAAACCACTCTAGTATCTTTGCCAAGAAAACCCTAAACATAGAGTTGGACGTGACTGAAATGACTGAACAACTGGCACATAAAAAGTGCATAATAAACTCTCATTGACCATCTGGCAGAGTATTAGCAGTGGTAGCATCAGGATCAGAGCATCATAGATTGAGAGATGGAAGGGATCTAATGCAAACCCTTATTTTACAGGTGAGGGAAACTGAGGCCCAGAGAGGTTTAGTGAATTCCCCAAATTCATACAGGTTGTTAGTGCTAAAGGGGGGGGATATTTAAACCTTCTTTCTTGATCCTTTTCCCTAGTATCACACCTCATCATTTCTGCAGAAACTATTTCTGCCTTTGTAACAACTTGGTGTATACTGCAAAATTTTTGTGTTACTTTAATAAATGGGTTGAAACTAATGGAAGGAAGTTTGCATTTGGCAAACCTCTTGTTACAAACATTTATTAAGCACCTGTTCGGTATGAGGCACTGTGCTAAGTGCTGGGGATACAAAAGAGGCAAAAAATAGCCTGTACCCTCAAGGAGCTTATAATCTAACAAGGAAGAAAATATGCAAACAAATATATACAAAGCAAATAATTATATATAATATAATATATACTATATATACACTATATATAGCATATATACTCTATGCTATATATATACTATATATACACTATATATAAGCATATATACTCTATATGCTATATATATTATATATGGCTATATATATAGAATATATATAACATATACAAAGGAAATAATTAAAACAGGGAAGCACTAGAATTAAGAGGGTTTGGGGAAAGGCTTCTATAGGAAGGAGGTATCAAACAAGTAGCAACAATTCACCAAGGAGCCCTGAACCAGATTAAATGTAATTTGTTGTGCTATTAGTCATTTTTCAGTCATATCCAAACTCTTTCTGACACCATTTTAGGGTTTTCTTGGCAAAGATACTGGAGCGGTTCACCATTTCCTCTCCAGCTCATTTTATAGATGAGGAACTGAGGCAAACAGGGTTAAGTGTCTTACCCAGGGTCACATAGCAATTGGGAAATATTTAACAAAATAAATGAAAATATAATAAGATATTTAATATGTGGTTTTCTAAGTCAATATGCACCAGCAGTGCAGTTTAGTGACCCTGCTTCTATTTGAGTTTGACACCACTGCAGAGTGGCTAGAGGAAGTATTTGTTAGCTGACCCACCATAAAGTATACACATAAGGTGGGACCTGCCACTACCACCCAATCCAGCTCAACAAACATATTACATATTACATATAAGTACATATGTCACATTGCATATCAACACATACATATACTACTGTTACATATCAGGTATTATGCCCAAGGTAGCAACATAAAGGCAAAACTGACCCAGCTCTTGTTTGCTTGTTCAGCTCAGTCTAGCAGGTTCAGGAATTGCTCCAGGAGATGGACTTTATTTGTTTGGAACCTACAGCTTCCCATCAGAAACCTTACGGTAACTTTGTGAGGACAGTGGGGAGGACATGGCCAATTTTTCCAGGCACACCAGTTCTGAGTATCTGCTGCCTTTTGGAAAGTAGATGAAAAATGAGATGAAAAATACCCAGAAGAACATCCAGGATTAGAACTGTGCTGCATTCCCTTTCTTTTCCTTATCTTTTATAGAAAATACACCTCTGTTAGCATGTTTTTCTAACCAAAAGATGCAATCTATGTGATGTTTCAAAGTCTTGCTCCCAAAAGATTGGATACAGACAAAGGGGATTACAGTTGTACTTTTCGTCTTTTTCTCATTCCTCGAGTAGAAGTCACAGCCTTAGAATCATAAGACCCAGGTCTAAATCCTGACTCTAACACTCACTAGCGGCATCAGCCTCAGTTTCTTCCTCTGTAAAATGGAACTTCCAATGCTATTAGTACTTACTTCCCTGATGCCCTCCTGCCCTAAGGATGAAATTCAAACTCCTTAGCTTGACATTTCAAGCCTTCTGAAATCAGGATCCTATCTATCTTTGCAGGTTTATTTCGTAATACTCCTTTTCATACATTCTGCATTCCATTTAAACTGGCCTCCTAGTTGTTCTCTGAACTACACATTGTCTTCTCAGTATCTTTGCCTAGTACTTGGGCAGTATCTGTTCCCAGTACCTGGAATGAAGCCTCCTCACCTCAATTTCTTAGAATTTCTGGCTTGCTTTGAAGCTCAGCTCAGCTCAGCTCATCTTTTCAGTAGTTAGAGTTTCCTCCAGAAACTACTTTGTACATATTCATTTGCATATATGTTATAGTTAAATATAAGCTCCTTGAGGGCAGGGATGGTTTCATTTTTATCTTGGTAAACCGTAGCACTTGTAAAGTGCCTTCCACGCAAGTAAGCATGTAATACATTTGCTGAACTGAACTGAATAAATTTGACCCATTGCTTTATAGCCCTAGCAACAACCCAAGAGAGACACTCAGAAGGAAAGAGCTGGGCTTGGGGCAGTTCTCTTACAGGATCATAAATGTAGAACTGGAGGGAACCTTAGAGATTATTGAGTCTAATCCCCTCATTTTACAGATGAGAATTTTACAAATGAGAACTAGGTAGGTCAGGTGACTTGCCCCAGGTCATGCTGTTGGTAAGTGTCTAGGGTGGGATATGAACCCAGTTTTCCCTAGCTCCAAATCTAGTGCTCTACGCATAGGTTCTCAAAGTTCTGGGGGGTGCTAGAATGATGGGGGGCCTATGGCATGGTAGTAGCCTCAGGAGCAATTGGGGGGCATTGAATAAAATAAGGGGGCAGTGGAAACATAGGGAAAGAAGAGAAGACAAGAAAAGTTGAAAACCATTTGTATGTATTTCATCTGTTGTGTAACAGAGTTAAAGTCACAGTGACTTTATTTTCCAAATAAACACACAAAATGCAAGGTATGACTCATCAGTGATCATGTCCACCAACAGGTCTTAACAAGCAAGCATTAGCAGGCCAATATGTCACACATAGTTAGTAAGTCCAGCATGCATAGGCAGGAATATGTGCATGTAATGATTTGTTTACAATATAATGCTATATGGTTACATGATGCAATGCATCATCAAAATGTCAATGCAGGAAAAAACCATAAATTTATAATAAATTATCAAATTTAAGATATGTCATTTTAAAAAAAATTTATATTTTTTGAAATGATGCAAATTTAAAAAAAAAAACCACCATTAAGGTGTTAAGAAAGTAGAATTTCCAGGGGGACACTGAGTAATTTTTTTTTCAAAAGGGGGCAGTAGGCCAAATAAGTTTGGGGAACCTCTACACTAGACCATTTCTTGCTTAGGCAGCCTATAAAAAAATTAATCAATCAATGAGCCAACATTTTATTAAGGACTTGCTCTGTGTCAGTTAGTTACTGTGCTAGGTGATGAAGATTCAAGTACAAAGAATGGAACAATCCTCGTATACAAAATTTTATGTTATTTTAAAATATCTTAATGGAAAGAAGAATATTCTACTATTTTTCTTGGTCATCTTTTCCTCAAAGTTCTTCCAGTGTTGAGTCACCTTCCCAGATGAGAACATCTTTTTCATGTCAAAGAAAACTTTGCCTTGCTACTATTGAAACCTAACCCCTCTAATTCTGTAAAAGTTATGTAAAGATAAACACTTTGGAAAGAAGATATCCAAATTATTTCAGATCTCAAGAGTAACAGTGAAGAAAAATGTAAATGGTTTGTGTTTAACTCAGTTCAAATCAATTCTTAGAGCTAACTGTTTATTTCATCCCTAGTAGAGATACTGTTGCCACTTTTGTTACTGCTTTTGCTACTTCCACAAGTAACTCTATAAGTCATATTTTTTTTTATTTTTTTTATTTTATTTTATTTTTATTTTTTTTTATAAGTCATATTTTTAATAAGTCAAATCAAAAGCACTTATTAATCTCCCACTATACACAAGACACTGTGCTAAGAACTGAGGGCACAAAGAAAGGCAAAGACAGTCCCTGCCTTCAAAGACCTTACAGTCTAATGGGGAGCTGACGTGCAAACCCTTTATGCCAAAAGGACATATACAGGATAAATGAGAGATAATTACAGAAGGAACACATTGGCATTAAGAGAGGTTAAGGCATAGACAGTGAAGGTTTAAGGGTTTTTGCAAGAGATGAGATTTTAGCTGAGACCTGTATAATAAGACAGCCCATTGCACCCCTTCCTTTTGACAAGTTCTTAGTCCTCATCTGAGCAGCTGGATGATTTAGGCTCTGTTATTTCCTTGCTTTGTGTAATAGCTTCCTTACACCATATGACAGAGAAAGATGATAATACCTTTATTTTTTTTCAGGAGAGTTCAGTGAGAGTCCCTAAATAAAAAAGAAGCTTTTTTCTGGAAACTGAGGAGAAACACAAAACTTTGGAGCTGGAAGGGTGTAACCAGAATGGCCTTTGTTTTCTTTGAGTGACTCAATTTATCTCAGTGAGCTTTACTAGGTGCTAAGCCCCAGGTCCAAACCCCATTAGGTGTTAACGTAATCCATGTGGATGTGAACCTCCCAGGGTCCTAAGGGGAGGGCCAACTCAAGAACCAATCACCAGAGCCTGAGCTCTGGTGATTCAGATGATGTTTGATGTCTGAAGCTCTATGAGAAGGGAGGACAGAGACATTTGTGTGGGGCTCTGGAGATGGTGTTGATGAGGAGACTCCAGGCAGCTGTAGCGAAGGAGCCCTCCAGCTTGTAAACCTGGATGCTGAAACTTTGTTGAACTCTGGTAACTATGTGTTGGGATTTGAATCAGACAAAATCTGTTGATGTTTGTAATTTGTTTGCATTTTGTTTGAAGTTCAGGGTGCTGGCTTTTTCCCCTGAACTAACTAAATGATATTTGAATGCTGAATTAAAAGTAAGCTGTCAACCCCTTCACCTTGCTTTCCTTAATTAAGCAGATCAGAAGACCGTTGCTTTTGGCAGCTTTCTGGGTTCTGGCTGTGGGTGAATCTTATACCCCCACAGAAGCTGCTAGCCAGCCTGTTGAAACAAAGGGATGTCAGAAGACACCCATCTAAGCTATGTCTGAATAGGAGCCCTTTCTCTACACTCCTGGACACAATCAGACAACTGGCTGCTTTTAAAGGTCTCTAATGTTGGAGAATCCAAAAATTCCAAAGATAGCCCATCTTACGGAACGTCACAAATCCCCTTTGGCTTCGCCTTCTTTTTTACCTTCCAAGTGAAGTGGGCAAAACATGTGAAAAAACACATATACCCCAACAACTACACAACAACCCATATACTCCTATCTGCATTGAATGTATTCATTCAAAGCTGACAACAAGTTTATTCAGGAGACTGAAACCAGCTAAGTCTGGTAGACAACTGTTGGTGTTGGGCAAAGACCCAGAACTAAATATGTATATTGGACATAGAAGTGGTCTACCTTCCCCTCCTTTTATAAAGACAAACAAAATAGTGTAAAGTTATATTCATAATTATAGGTAGTTATTGAGATGTTTTGTTTTTTTAAGAAAAGAAACCTAAAGACGAATGACCTGAGGTGAGAGGAAGACAGTCTCCCAAACCTATCCCCTCCTTCCACTCTTCCTGATGGGATGCTGATAGGATGTCCTTGCTCTCAGTGTCGGTAGTGGGATTAGGTGGCGCGCCTAGTTCTTCATTCCCTTTCCAACCCACAAGGATCTAGTAAAATTTGAGGCTGGTTGTTGGAACCCTAGTTCACAATTTAATGAACAGCCTCTTGTCTCAGTGGCTGTTTCCACAGACCCGAATCTGTGACTTGGTGAAGCTAGGACTAGCCACAGGAGGCTTTCTCACAGCAAATGTTTTAAGATAATGTGACCCTGCTGTATTCTCAATGAGTCCCTGTGGTAATAGATCTCTCAAGGGAAAGCTAAAACTCCTGGCTAGGCCTAACAGGGAAGAAGAGAGGAGAGGGGAGGGCAAGGGAGAAAAAGAGGGATTTTTTTTTAAAGTATTAAAAAATGAAGACTCACAAAAGACTCTTTTACTGAGGAGTCTTTATGCTGGGCATAGTACAAAAGGTTACTAGTAAGGCCCAGCAGCAGGTTAATGTCCCTAAAATAAGTAGGAGCCAGTAATAACAAGGTCATACAAATAGAAAGTTACAGCTGGTAAGAAAGTCTGTGCAGTAACACACCATTAGATTTAGCAATTACTATATTTACAGAAATATGTCCTACTTCTCAGTAATGTGCAGTGGAAATGTAGAATAGGGTTCTGCTACTGATAACCCATTTTTCTCCCTGACACAGATCTCTAGAGAATTAGTCAGACTGAGTAGTAAAATTAGACATTATCTCCTAAAAAGTTCTGGAGGTCAGGTTAAAGTTACCCAGTTCTGTTATGGCAGACAACTGGTGTGTACTTGTGTATGATGTGTGTGTGTGTGTTGTGTGTGTGTGTGGTGTGCAGGGGGAGGAACACAGGGGGGGGGGAGAGAGAGAGAGAGAGAGAGAGAGAGAGAGAGAGAGAGAGAGAGAGGAGAGAGAGAGAGAGAGAATGAATTAGAAAGGTAGGAGGAGGGAGAGACAAGAAGGAGGAAAAGGAGACAGGGAAAATAAAGAGAGAAGGTTAGAGGTAGGTAGTGTTGCAGTGTACAGGGGGAAGAATGGGAAAAGAGAGGAGTAAAGGCACGAGAAAGAGAAGAAGGGAAGGGGGAGAAAGGGACGGGGAGAAAAAGGTGGAAAAGATAGGGAGAAAGGAAGAAAGGAGGAAGAGAGAAAGAAAAAAGGAGAGGGAGGGGGGAAAGGAGGGAAAAGAGGGAGAGAACAGGAGAGGGAGACAGGGAGAAAAAAGGAATAGGGAATAGGACAGGAGGGAGGAGGAAAGGAGGGAAAGGGAGAGAGACAGAGAGAAGGTCTAGGAGGGGGAAGGGAGCAAGAGGAGATAGGGAATTCCTGCAGTGTCCTCAGTGCTGGGAATGCCAATGTCAGGGGGAGTGTCATTGACTGCTGTGAGGCTTTGGGAAACTGAACAAAACTTTTAAAAATATGGCAATTGTTGACCATGAATAGCTTGCTTAATTTATCACCTATTTGCAGATACATCAATTATACTTTTAGATCTTATAATAATTGCAAATGCTTCTTTTGTGGAGCAAACTGATTTTAAAAGCTTATGAAATTTGCAGCTGGCAGAGAGCATTGGCCTCCCCTCCCCCATCTGTTTCATTAAACTGGCCAAAGCCACCTTTCACTGGTTTCTATTTCTGTGAAAAGCTTTTCAAACAGCCTTCATCATCCTGCTCCCTAATAATCAACCTTCCTCTTCCTTTCTGTGCTGGGAGATCTGCTTGACCACCCACCTGATGCATAACCCCCTCTGCTTCTGTTGGCTCGGATGGCTTTATTCTCTTTGTTTCTGTCATCAGATGATGTACTGCCCTGCTGATTGCATGTTTTCAATGACTATGCATTGCCTGCCTTTCCTGTGCTTACAAAAACAAATGAAACTAGAAAAGGTCCCGCACACCATGGGCTGGGCCGCAGGAATACAGAAGAGTTCACTATTCCAGCTCAGCTTTATGTTATAGCATTGACCCCATCCTCCCTCACTCAGCCCTCCATTCCAGGTAAGTGTTTAGTTATTCCAAAAATGCTCGTGCTGTTTCATGTAATTAAATGCACAATATGATAAATTCCCATCCTCCCCTATCTCCCAAAGTCGTTGATCTCTGCCTTTTACTGGGTGGCCTGGGAGCCTCTGGGAAAGGGAGGAGGGGCATATAAAAGAAAAAAAAAAATTACCTACAATTAGCATCTCACTGAGATGGCTTCAGGCTGTTAACAACCCTTCTACAAAAGGTCAGTAATAGGATTCTTTTTTGCTCTTCCACTGGACAATCCATTTCAAGGCTGCCAATATCTTTAGTTTTAATCAGAGATGGTTTCTAATGAGACCATGTCAATCAACAAATTTTATTAAACACCTACCATATGCCGGGCACTATGTTAAGCATAGGGCTACACAAAGAGGCAAAAAGACAGTCTCTACCTTCAAGGAGCTTACAGTCTAAAGTGGGGAGATAATATGCAAACAAATACATAAAAGCTAGCTATATACTAGATAAATTTATAAATAATAAAATTTATTAATAATTTAAAAATAAAAATTTAAAATAATAATAGTAATAAATAATTAAAAATAAGGCCACAGTGGAAAAAAGGGGGTTGGTAAAGGTTTCTGTAAAAGGTAAGATTTCAGGTGGGACTCTAACAGAAGCTGGGTAAGTCAGTAGGCAGAATTGAGGCGGAAAAGAGCATTCCAGGTATGGGGGAGGGGCGGGGGTGGGGGGCATAGGGGGTGGGGGGACAGCCAAGAAATGCCTGGAGCCAAGAGATAGATGTGATTTGTTCATGGAACAGCCAGGAGGCCAATATCATGACATCATATCTACAATCTCACTACTATGTGGGAATGCAGGGAGAGGGCCACAAAGTTAGACTTCTGCATTTACCCCCAAGCCTTTTTGCCTTCAGCATAAAGTGGTGGCAATGCTCATTTCTGATCCCATTGCCACCATGGCCACTTACAGACAACCAACCTCTAAATTCTGAAGAGTGGCAAGACAAATTGAGCTGAGTGAGAAGGGAGAAAAGGAAGCTGTGCATTTTTATTGTCCCTTCCTGAGATTAGAAGCTTGCTAGGGGATGCTATTAGATTCTTTCATTCATTACAAATCTTCCCATGAGATACAGTATCCACCCAATAATGCTATTGATTGACCTAGTCAGGGGTAGGCAGACACTGGAAGAGAAGGAAGAAAAAAGTGGTAACTGGGACCCATGGCTCCGTTTGAGATATGGTAGGAAATCTTTCCTTCTGAATAACTCCTCAGCTTTTGATTGAAAGGAAAAACACTGGCATGAGACCGTGATGATGACTATGATAGTTGTTATTTTAAGCTCTCTTTTTTCATTCTATCATCCATCCTTCTCACAGCTGCAGTGTACTTAGCATGCACCAATGGCTAGTTTCCCATTATTTAATAAGTGCCAGGAGAACCAAATAGACTGAATTGAAGTAGAACAGAGTGGGTCTAGAGTTGGTGACAGGCTGGGAAAGTTCACTATGACCTCCAGAAGTATCACTTAATAAGTAGAAACAGGAAAATAGTATTTTCAATAATAAACCACCCTTCCTGATCCTAGTAGACCGTGTAGACTTGGACACTTCTGGCCATATGTAGCTCAACCCTGAAGGACTCTTGAACTTTGAAGGATAAAATACTTCCACTATTGTCAGTCAGTCAACTAATATTTGTTAAATACCTACTATGCACCAGACACTGGCTTATGCAATGGGGATACTAAAAAAGGCAAAAGATGGTGCCTACCCCTAAAGAGCTCCCAGTCTAATAGGGGACACTACATGCGTACAATGATGTGTGAATAGATAGATACAGAATAAATCAGGGGTCATCTCAGAGGAAAGGATAAGATCAAGGAGGACTGGAAAGGCTTCTTGCAGAAGTTGGGACTTCAACTGGAACTAGAAAGAGCCAGGACAAGTAAGAGATAGAAATAAGGAAAGAGAACAATCCAGTCATGGGAGAAGGTTGTAAGGTTAATGGGGAATAAGATCTTCCCTGCCCATCAATAGGTCTCATGTAGAGCCCATAAGGGAAGCTCACTTGCTTGTAGGAAGGCTTATATCTTTTGTTAATTTCTAATTAAGCAATGAGTCTATTAGCTGAAAGAGTATATATTCTGAGAGGTAAGCTTTTGCTTTGGGGGCTTGATTATGAGTGGCTGCATGTTCAGAGTTCCCTGACTACTCAGAGGTAAAGGCTCTTTCTATTCAGTGGGTGGATGTGAAGCTTTGATTCAAGCAGTAGAGCCTGTCTTTTGGTCTTTATTTCTCTTCTCTATATTTCCTCTGTATTTTTTGTAATTAAAAAAAAAAGACGTTGACCCCTGAAAAAGCTATTTTTCCTTAGTAAAGCGATTAATAAGAACCTGCATAGCGGCCATCCTGGGTATGCCAGTGTGGTTGCTGTTACAATGGTCAGCGGAAACACCAGGAGTCAGGAGATGGAATTTTCTGCTGAGGAAGAGCAAAGAGGCCCGTGTCACTGGTTAGCAGATATGTGGAGGAAAGTGAGGTATAAAGAGCTGGCAAGGTGTGTGTGAGGGTAGAATGACGGGCTTTTGAATACCAGAAGATTTTATATTGATTCTGGCGGTAGTAGGAAACTGCTGGAGTTTACCTGAAAAGGGGAGTGATATGGTCAGACTTGAATTTCAGGAAGATCAATTTGACAGTTGAATGGGGGGATAGTCTGGAATAGGGAGAGACTTCCACCAGGTTTTGGCAGTAGTCCATGCTGAGGTGATGAGGCCTATGCCAGGGGATAGCGGTGGTCAGAGGAGAGAAGGGGGTGAACTGGCCATTCAGCAGGAATAGCTGCTGAATCAGATATGGTCCCCCCCCCCAAAAAGATATAAGTATGAATCTTTCTCATCGTTGCTAAGGTGGAAGACTAATGGGTATGAAACATTGCATACAACATCAGAGTTAGCCAATTACTGATAGTTGTAATAAGCTATTTCCCCCTTTTTATTCGCTTGTTATAAAAGTTTTTTTTCTGGTATTACCATGAGGAAAGATAATAGCTCACATTATATGGTGATTTAAAGGTTTTCAAAGATTATTGGTTTATTTGATCTCAAGACAACCCTACTAGGTGGGTGCTATTATTATTTTCATAAGTCTGAGAAAGGTTAAGAGACTTTTCAAATTCACATAATTACTTGGTTAGTGTCTGAGGCAGGATTAGAAATTCTGGCCTTCCTGCCACCATGATCTGAGCTCTAAATAGAGGACCACCTAGATGCCTCAGGAATGCGTTAGGAGATGAAGGTCAGGCAAAACTAAATGATACCAATAAAATTTTTAAAAAGAATATTACTTAAGCAAATACAGACTAAGGAGGGATCTGGGAAGCTAGATGGTGCCATGCATAGAGTACTGGGCTTGGAGTCAGGAAGATCCAAGTTCAAATCCAGCTCAGACGCTTACTAGCTGTGTGATCCTAGGCAAGTGACTTCACCTTCCTCCTCAATTTCCTCACCTGTAAAATGAGCTGGAAATGGCAACCATTCCAGTATCTTTGCCAAGAAACTACAAATGGGGCCATGAAGGGTTAAACATATCTGAGACAACTGAACAATGACAACAAAACTAAAATGGGTAGACAGCTAGGTGGCACAGAAGATAGAGGGCTGGGCCCATAGGCAGGAAGACCTGAGTTCAAATTAGACCTTAAGACCACTCACATTGACTTGTTTGCCTCAGTTTCCTCATCTGTAAAATGAGCTGAAGAAGGAATGGCAAAACCACTCCAGTATCTCTGTCAAGAAAACCCAAACCAGGCAGCTAGGTGGTGCAGTGAGTGGAGGCACAGGCCCTGGAGTCAGGAGGACCTGAGTTCAAACACGTGACACACTTACTATTGTGTGACCTTGGGCAAGTCCACTGTAACTCCAATTCCCTGCCTTCCCCCCTCAGACAAAAGAAAGAAAACCCCAAACGGGGCCACAAAGAGCCGGACACCGACGTGCCGAGTAAATGAACAATAGCAACAAATAGGAGGATTGCGCTGTATCTGTGTAAAGAGGAAGGAGAGGGCTTTGAACACTGGGACTATAGCTTTTCAGCTGTTTAGCCTCAAAGAGAAATGAGAATTAGATAGGATTGAGGGTAGATAGGGATTATACGGATGTGCATATGCATTAGTGTGTTTCATGGAGGAGAGGTGGTCTTGTTTTCATAAGTATAGAAAAGACAAGCTTATTAGGGAGAACTGGCTACTAATAGAATCCTAGAAATACAACCACAGAAATACACTGGTGACAAGTTAACATAGGGTAAAATCCAATCTAGGAACTGGGGAACATAACAAGACTACTTGAGACGATCAGTTGCTGAACAGGGGTTCTTAACCTAGACCCCATGGATTTAAAAAATATCTTGATAATTATATTTTAATATAATTGATTTCCTTTATAAGCCTACATATTTTACTTTACGCACTTAAAAACATTATTTTGAGAGAGATCCCCCGAAAGGGGTCAATAGTAAACAAAAGGGATAAGATTCCATCACTGGAATTTAGGTAAGAGGGATTTAGAGTTGGAAGGGACCTAACGGTCATCTAATCTAACATTTTACAGATTGAAGAACACTGAGGTCTAGAGACATATATCTATATCTCTATCTATATGTATGTATATAGACACACACCTATGTAAGAATACTAGAATAATTAGAATATCTGTGTATGTATGTAATATATGTGTATATGTATATATGTGTGTATATGTATGTGTATATACATACACACATACACACACATCTGATTTGTACCAGAGTCCTCTGACTCCAATTCTAGTATTCTTTCGGTTGCCTTCGAGACACTTGGCATTTTCTACCCTAAAAACAATTAAAAAGGCATTGAATCAAGGACCAGAACAAGTTTATGGAACGAGTGGTTCGTTTCTGTTTGGGTTGAGGAGGTGGAAGAAACTGAGATCCAGAATGAAGAAAAGGTTCTTTTTGGTCATCATTTTGGAGTCAGAGCCTCGTGGGCTCAGCTCAGATGCTTGACAACTTTACTGATAGCCTTGGGCCATTTGTCTTTCTCCCATTCTCATTTGTTAAGTACCAAACTAATCCAAAGCTTTTCTACAAAGGATGATTTTAAGCCGGTGAATAGGGAACCTCGACAAATATGAAATACAGGCTGAGGGCATATTATAAATCTGAAAATTATCTACCTCGACCGGAAAAAGGAAGTTTCTCTCAAACACTACAGTGCTTTACTCACTCCCATTTTTGAACAACTGTCAGGGCAGACAAGAGTTTCAGGGTATATCGTTTAATGTAGTATGTCTCAGGAGGGGAATCCAGTTAAGCAACTTATCCTTTTTTCATGCCCTGTATTTACAGGCAACTGTCCAGCAGGGGAACATTAAACCTCAGATAGGTTTATTTACACCAGTATTTAAACAGACTAGTAAAGGAACCCAACCCAGTATGCAGAAGGTGAGAGGAAAACAGTATCAGGAAAGAAAGTATGCAAACATTGTCTAAATGACAAAGAGAGAAAATAAAGAAAATTTTCCCTAGGACTCCAACCACTATGCCCGAGGACTCCTTTCTTGGGCAGTTTATGATTTTCCAGCATACATTCTCTAAGCTGTTCTCAGATCCCAGCTCTTCTCCAAAGTTTTTGAGTCTCCATTTTGATTCCTAGGAGTTACTAAGCTATACCTTTCTATTACTCAGCACTAAACTGAATTCTCATCTGCGTACCAATCAGATGAGCAGAGAGGAAAGGTTAAAGAACATAATCTCTCAAAATTTGCTAGTTTAGTAAGAAGATGTTAATACCAACAGACTGGCTTTCCATTGTACCCTGGAGCAGAATGGAGAAGTTATGAAACTTTTCCTTAGTCTAATAAGGAACCTTCTCCATTCCTCCCTCCCAACTGCCTGTTCATCATCCCTTCCTTGCCTGTCTGGACTTGTCATCCCAACTTGTAGGTGGCCAAGTACAAGGCATAATCCGAGGAGGAAGCTGCTGGTGCTAGATTAGCAGAAAGGTAAAGTCAGTAGTCATATGCCAGTTGTAGACAAAGCAAAGATGGTTTCCAACAAACACAATCATGACTATGATTTGGGAGTGTTCAAAAATGAGAATATTATACTGTACTAGACACCGATTGAGATCCAAAGTGTATTTTCAGTGCATCAAATGCCTTCTCTTTTCCAAATATTTAAATTTAATAAAATACAAGAGAAACTTCCTTCTAAATTCGTTGCCTTTATTTTAAAATTTAGCAGAGAAATAGAATCTGTGTACTTCAGATTCACTTACACTTAACCAATTAAAATGTTTTAAAGAATTATTTGATGCAAAAGAAAGCACTTGGTCATTTCTTATACTCTTTTTTTTGTCCCTTTTAAGAGAGGAAGTCATGTTTATACCAGAATAAGTGAACTGTAACAACAAAAGGTTTGGGCTGGTTTTGAGCCTCTAAATTTGTTAGTTTAGAGACAATTGGAATTTGTCACATCTTCCATGATTGATATAAGCATGGGCTCCCTCTGCTGTGTGACTAGAGAAACACATGTAAATTGGACCAGGTCATCTTTTTGATAAATCTTGAGTTCGGGTCTATCTTGTTTCTTAAAATCCTTCAAAATTCCACAGCCTTCTGTAGGATGCCTCTACTCTGGCCGCAGTGGATTTTTCCGTAAATCTATGTTTTCCATAAATTGTCAAGGTCCATTTTTTTTTAACAACAGTATTGTCCAGAGAGAAACCACAAAGTTCTACTTGGAGAGCGCCCTGGTAACCTGAATTCTCAAACGTGATGATAATGGAGAGTAAGCTCTAGAAAATCCTTGATCAACTCAACAGTCTTTGAGTATGGGTTCAGCAATGACTGTTCTAAGATTAGCCTGGCTACGCTTAGAAAGGCTGATCACCTAGTTGGCAACAGTGCCACTGATTTTTCAACCACGGCAAATATTAATGGGAGGGAAGAGAAGGGAATAAGCTTTTATGAAGCACCTACTCTGCGCCAGGCACTGTGGTAAGCATTTTACAAATTCTTGCTTGATCCTCACAACAGCCCTGGGAGATAGGTGTTTATTATCCCCATTGTACAGTTGAGGAAACTGAGGTTGACAGAGGTTAAGTGAGTGTCTGGGACTGGATTTGAACCCCCTTGCCTTAATGGCCATCTTCCAAGGTATAGATGAGTTGCCACCTGTGTCAGGGAGGGGAATATCCATGTAGAAAATTTTGATGTATTGAAGCATTAAGATGTCTAGGGAATGTCTCGGGAATCCTTTAATGGTCTGTCTTAGGCTTTTCAACAATACCACAGCCTAAGTCATCCATTTAAAAAAAACCTAGCAATTTAGCCAGAGAAAAAATTTTCTAAAGCTTATAAGTCTTTGGTTGATATGAGTGTTTAAATTCTCTACAGGCCCATTGCCTGTCCTTGCCAATAATACTAATTAAATAAATTGCTATTAGACAGCTACCCCTATGACCACTGCCATCACCTCTAATCTCTGTTCGCATGTTCTGTCATGGAGATGAACCTGGATTTTTGAAGGTTCTCTAGTTCCCATTAAGTCAAAAAGACTGAATAGGTTTGACAAAACTTTGTGTATTTCTCATCCAAGGACAAGCTACTATAGAGATATGCTTAGATGCAGGTCTGACCATGTCATTCCCCTCCTCCAGAAGTTTCAATGGCTCCCCATTACTTCCAGGATAAAACAAAAACTGCTATCTTTGGAATGTAAACCCCTTTATAATCTGACTCCAACCTATTTCCAGTCTGATTCCACATTTTCCTGCCTCATATACTCTGTATGTAACCCTCAAACTGACTTCCATACCTGGTATTCCACCTCCCTTCTCCATTCTTTTTCAGAGGCCTGGCAGCAAGATAGCACAGCGGCCAGGCCTGGAATTAGGAAGACCTAAGTTCAAATCAGCCTCAGACACTTATTAGTTGTGCGACCCTAGGCAAACCCTGTTTTCCTCAGTTTCCTCATCTGTAAAATGAGCTGGAGAAGGAAATGACAAACTACTCTAGTATCTTTGCCAAGAAAACCTCAAAATGGTGTCATGAAGAGTCAGACACAACTAAACAACAACAAAACCGTTCTTAAAACTCCGTCCCTTAAATTTTGGATTCTTTAGAACATTTAAGCAGTATATTGGTACATTCAAGAGATTCTCTAATATATTAACATATAAATTAATCAGTAAACTTTATTAAGCACTTATTCTGTACCAGAATATGGACTAAGCATTGGGCATATGAAGAAAAGTTAAAAACCAGTGCTTATACTCTTGGTGCTTGCATTCTAGTGGAGAGAATCCATGTAAATATTTGGTTAAATACAAGGGAGAATCCAAGCAGATGGAAGAAAACCTCAGTGGGAAAGGCTCTAGTAGCTGGGGCATTGGGGTGGGGAGGGGGCTGATGGAGAAAGGTCTCTTGGGCTTATTTAGTGACAGTTTGATGTAGTGACAAGATCATTGGCTCTGGAGCTAGAGAACCTGAGGATAACTTCTATATCTCAGTCATGCAAGATTGATAATAATAATTTACTTCTATTAAGCACTTACTATGTGCTACGGTGCTAAGCACTTTACAATGATATCTCATCCGACCCTCACAACGACTATGCAAGTTAGCTACTGTTATTATGCCTGTTTTACAGATGAGGAAATTGAGACAGACAGAAGTTGAGGGACTTGCCCAGGGTCACACAGCTAGTAGTTATCTGAAGTCAAATTTAAACTCAGGTCTTCTGACTCTATGCCCAGCAGCTCTCTAACACACCACTTAGCTGCCATGTTGTTCATGTTGCCTATACAACCTTAGGAAAATCATACAACCTCTCAGGATCTCAGTTTCTATATCTATAAAAATGAGGAAATTTAGAAGGCTTTAAAATTCTATAATTATAGGGTAACCTCAATGTTTTGGAACACAGCCAAGCACCAGGAAGTGAGCAAAGACCTCTGAGTAGTTAAAATAGATAACATAAAATATATAGACTAAAGCTCTTGAGTTTTACTCCAGGAGAGCCTTTTAGACTCTCCCTGGGAGCTTATTCACTCTTACTTTGGACACAATTCTAACAAAGCTGATTTCCTAGCCTGTAGTAGATAAGGATGAACAAATTAGAAAAGATGGGGAGGTGATCAGAAATAGGAGCAGTACTACAAGTAGGCATCCTGACTGAGAACCTAAAGTTGATGGGGGAGTGAGAAAAACTATTCTTAAAAGAAACGAGCACTTAACATATCAAAGATGTATAAGACTATTTACTATAGGGAGAAACTTTGAAAGCCCCTGAGGACAATACTGCATTTTGGTCGATTCATAACAATAATTCATAATAATCATCCTAACTTACCCAGAAAATAGTGAACTAAGTTTGATCCACTCTGTTTCAGAGGGCAGGGATTTCAAACTAAAATGGTTAAAATAAGACTAGTTTTGGTACCTAAAAGCATAAACATCAATTATTAGAAAGTTCACTCATATAGAACAGTTTAGTTACCAATGGTGCCCAGAAAAACAAAGTGTGATTTGTGTGTCTTGATGCTTCGGAATAGGCTAGGCTGTATGAGGGCCGGAGAAGCCACCTACACTAGGCTACATTTCTGATGCAGGTGATCCATTGCACATACAGACTGGGCAGATAATTTTCTTAGCACTTTGATTCTCCAATACTCAAAACACAAAATCAGATCTGTGATCTCCTCAATACGGGTATGTATTTCCTCCCATGATGCAGGTCCTGAGCCAAGCCATGCCTGATCCATCTTGGGTGACTCTTGCCCATGTCTTCTCATAGCTGGTCGTAGGGGATCTACCCGACATAGTTCTTTGCTTTCTTTTGACATCATGGTGATCACAGTGGCCATCAATAATCCCTCACCATAGTTACATGACCAGTTCATTGCTCTGCAAATCAAAAATCTTCATTGAAATTCAGAATGGTTGAGAATGGGAACAAGAAATATCCTTAGAAGAGCAGCAGGTTGTATGTAGGGGGGAGGGTTGGATGGGAAAGGAATGATAGGACCAGGATGAAGCTCTTATAACTTTGGACTGAACTGGGCTTTATGTCAGGACAGTAGGAGCAGCCCAGGATCAGTGCCACCTAGAAGACTAGACAGGCCGATCAGTTTTTCCCGGGCCTATTTATTGTCATCTCTGGGAGCCCTCACTATCCCATTCCTAATGATCTCCTTACATCTCTTCTATTAGGTGTCTCAACCCCAACCCCAAGGAGATCTTGTATTTATTCAGCACTTAGAGTTTTATCAATTGGTACAGTTAACCCTTCCACATGGAGGTTGGGAGAAGAGGTTAGGGGCCTGCCCCATTCTTCATCCCCCAATCTAGAAAATCCACATAAAATTTTTTGGCCCTCTCTTCGTACCAGAGAAGAAATCTGATTTTTTTTCCTTTTTCTTTATGGAGTGTCTACAGTACCTTATTGCAAAATTCAGGTTGATATTATACAATATCATACACATGTTTTATGCATTTCTGAGTTTCTAAACTTTTTCTGCATCATCTGCTGGCCTTCACGTTGTGGTCTACGGCTTCACCAAAACTCCCCCCAAAATTCCCATTTAATTTTTCATGCCGACCTGTGATATACGAAAACCTCAATGGGGAAAGTCCCGATGTGGAAGAGGTAACTATGGTCAGTGTGGATGAGAACCAGACTTGGAGCGAGAGGAACTGACTTTGAATGTCAGCTCCGATAGTTATTAGCTGTGGGTTCTTGGAAGGCCCCTTTTGATGGGCCTCAGTTTCCTTCATCTCTCAAATAAGGGCTTCTAACCAGATGATCTCAAAGATCTCTTCTAGCCCCAAATCCCCAAATTGAATAACATCTCACCAATTCATACAAAGGCAGGGGAACCTTAATTAATTAACAAGCTGAATTATAAAATTTATTTCTTTAAAAATATTTTTACTGATTTTTTTCCCCCTTAATGAAAGCGATCTCTTTCTCTTCAAAAGTCTCTCTGTGCTTGTCTAAGGGCCACATTTTCACTTAGCATATGCTGCCTTGCATTACATTTATTTGTGTAAATGTTTTATGCCTGACAGGAGATTGTAAACTCCTGGAATACGAGCCTGCTTTGCAGCTGTTTACCCTTGAATCCCCAGCATTTAGTAGAGTGACTTGCTGCTTAAGAAATTTTTTTTTAATTGAAATGAATTGAATTCAAATATATACAATGCCTTCTGCTGTGCTGACAGAGCAGTTTGCCCAATTAGCATCTGAATTGTTTAGTATTTCTCAGGCCAGGGCCTGTAATGCAAATTACAAATTAGTTCGGGTCTGAATTAATTCCATTTAATGTACTGTTAGCCAACACCCATATTCTATCGATTTCTTATTAGAAATGCATCTTTTGTTCAGCTGTTGATTTTTGTCTTTGAGTAACGTTTGTCCAGTCTGTTATCCTCAGATTCATCCTTCCAAAAAAAAAAATCTGTACTAAGAAGGATTAGAATAAGAGCCTTTAGGGGTTGAATTTGGTTCTGAAAACTGGGGATTGTCTTTTGTTTCTACTCAGTAATTCTTGCAGTCTTTTTGCTTCATTAAAAATGAGAAGGGAATAAAAATCCAAGGAGTATTTTTTTTTTAAAGTAAACACCTGCTTTGCTGTTCAGCTTTGCCTGCCTCCCCAAGTTTTCAACAGCATGGAATCTATTAGATGATTGGTAGATACTAGCAGTTCTTTGTATGGAAATTGAAAAGAAAAGAGAAAAAAACAATAGTAGGAAGTCAACGGAACAACCCGACGTCTCCTCCTTGATCCCATCTCTTTCATGGTCTAAATGACTCACTTACTGTATTAAGGCTGTTTCAGCATTCTTAGTGTAGCAAGGTCGGGGAGGGGGAGTTGATGCAGTCCCCATGTGGAAGAGGCTGCTTCCAAGATGTATGTTGACATGCAGTGGGAAGGCCCTCTTCTCTGATTTGGAGCATGGGCTGAATTCTGTAACTAGTTGGGATCAGCTGAGGACTCAGTGAAGAGACGGGCTGGCTGCTGAGCTGGAACCAGGAACATTCCAAAAGCACTAACCAGACAACACAAGTTTCTGGATCTTTACTGTCTGGCTGCTGCTGCAGCGAGGAGCTGTCCCCTCCAGGAAGGGGAGAGGTCTCAACATGTGGTCCATTATTATGGGCCTCTGGCTTTCTGTTTGTTCTTTCCTGCTTTTAAGCAAAGGAGTCTTAGAAAAAGCTATGACCTTGTGAGCTTCCAAAGGTCAGAACCGCAAACCACTGGAGTTCTGGGAAATGGAATCCACACTGGGTTTTGTGGTTAGCTCAGAGTGAGAAGTGAAATCCTAAGTGATCTGTCTGACCTAGAACAGATCAAAGATGGCCAGCATCTTTAAAAGTGAGCTTCAATCAATCAATCAGTCGATAAACATTTATTAAGCACCTACTATGTGCCAGGCACTGTGCTAAGCACTGAGGATACAAAAAGAGACAAAAAGGTAGTCCCTGCCTTCAAGGAGCTTATAGTCTAAGGGGGAGACAACATGCAAACAAATACTTGCAAAGCAAGTTACATACAGGATAAACAGGACATAATTAACAGAGGAAAGGCACTGGAACTAGAGAGGTTGAGGAAGGCTTCCAGTTGAAGGTGGTATTTTAGTTGGGATTTAGAGGAAGCCAGGGAAGTCAGTAGTCAGAGCAGAGGAGGGAGAATATTCTAGGCAAGGGGGACAGCTTGAAAGAATGCCTGGAACCAAGAGATGGAGTGTCTTGTTCGAGGGACCAAGGGAGGAGAGTGAATAGTGTGTACACAAGTGTGTGTGTGTGTACTATTTGTACATCTGTTCTTGCTCCATCTTTGCATTAAGTATCCTTTCCAAAAATAATTAATATTAATTGGTCACTGATGATTGACAGTACAGAGAACACAATGAAACTGGAGCCAAAGCCAAAAGAATTAGAGGAAACACCTCCAAACCCTTAGGGGTTCCTGGGAACCCTGAGAGGGAGGTGTAGCTTGTCTTGCTCTGCTCTGAGTCATCTGTGTGGTTGTGAGTTGGGATGAGACCTCCAGCATTTCTAAGGGCCACATTAAGTTTTGAAGCCAAGTTTATTGGTGACAAACTTACATAAGTAGTAAAAAACCTCATTAAGAGTATAAAAATACTATAACCTTTCTTTTCCAGACGCCCAATGATCAAAACTTCTCAAGCATAAAGCTTTGGTCAGATTTTATTTAGGGGAATTTTTCATTTAAATTTTTTCTCCTTCCTTCCTCCCTTTCCTTCTCTTTCTTCCTTCCTTTCTTTTTCTTTCTTTCTTTGTTTCTTTCTTTCTTCCTTCCTTCCTTCCTTCCTTCCTTCTTTCTGTCTTCTTTCTATCTTTCTCTCTTTCTTTCTTTTTTCTTTCTTTCTTTCTTTCTTTCTTTCTTTCTTTCTTTCTTCCTTCCTTCCTTCCTTTCTTTCTTTCTTTCTTTCTTTCTTTCTTTCTTTCTTTCTTTCTTTCTTTCTTCCTTCCTTCCTTCCTTCCTTCCTTCCTTCCTTCCTTCCTTCCTTCCTTCCTTCCTTCCTTCCTTCCTTCCCTTCCTTCCTTCCTTCCTTTCCTTCTCTTTCTTCCTTCCTTCCTTTCTTTTTCTTTCTGTCTTTCTTTCTTTCTTTCTTTCTTTCTTTCTTTCTTTCTTTCTTTCTTTCTTCCTTCCTTCCTTCCTTCCTCCCTTCCTTTCTTTGTTTCTTTGTTTGTTTGTTTCTTCCTTCCTTCCTTCTTTCCTTTTTTCTTGTTTTTCTTTTCCTTCTGAATTTCCACATTTCTATCTGTATTTTTCTCCTTTTTTCTTCCATTCTTTTTTTCTCCCTTTTTCCTTTGCCAAGATTAAGTAAGCAGAACTTAGATGACGATGTACCACTTGTGAAAAGGATTATCTCATTCCTGTAAGAAAGACTGTCACCCTTGATTAGAAAGTAATAACTCATAAAACTTCATAATATTAGTATTAGCTTCCCTTTGCCTAGAGTGATATATGCTTTTGAGGCTTTTTAAATCAAAAGTTTAAAATTGAATTTACAACTCAAAAGTTTAGTGGATTCAGATGCTGGTATCCTGCTGGGTCATAGGAAAAAATCTCCCAGTTAAAAAGAAGAATGTGAGGAATAGCAATTTTATTAAAAATCTTGATGGAGTGCAATGAAAACATACTTTTGTGTCTTTCTGCAGACTTTTCTGCTACAAAAACAATAGTTGTCATTCTATAAGTTAGCGATTGCCTCCACTCTACTTATTTTGTTGCTTACTCTGCATACTTTTCGATATGAAGGTGAGATTTGGTTTTCTTAGTAGGAGTCCAATAAGGCTCTCCCATGTGAACTGATTGTCTGACAATGGCCAGGCATCACCAATGAGCATTCAGTCAGAATACTGGAGAATAATAGATCTGAACCAGAGATACAAAACAGTCCTTGTAGGAGTGTGTTTCTCAAAGTTCCAGGATTTAAAGGAAGTTCATGAAGGAATTACACCTTGCTAAAGGAATAGGAAGAGTCCAGAGGTAGGGAGGCTGCTGCAAACTTCTGCCCAATTGAGAACCAGCTAGTTCATTTTAAAAGGTATCTTTCAATTATGAAAAAAAAACCTGGCAGCCATGAAAGGGCGTTTGGGAGTTGAGCAAAAACATTTGCACTGCTGGCCAAAGAGAATGTTTCTCTTTTAGAGAAAGAGGAAAAAAGGAGGGAAAGAAGGAAAGAAAGAGAAAGGAAAAAAAAGATGAGGAGAGAAAGGAAAAGAAACATTTTAGAGTTTTATGTCATTTCCTTCTCTCTATTTTTCATGAAAACAGAGGCAATATTCCCTATATCCAGTACTATTTATCACCCCAATATGGGCTTTATTGAGAAAGTATCTGAATCTTTGTGGATAAAAATGGCGACTTGATGTCATTTTTCCCCTCAAGGGTAAAGTCTCCACTTCATATTTCAATTGTCTGTCTCTCTCTCTCTCCCACCCTCTCTATCTCTGTCTCTCTCTCCCTGTGTCTTTCTGTCTGTCTCTCTGTGTCCCTGTCTCCCTGTGACTGTCTCTGTGTCTATCTTTCTGTCTCCATCTTTTCTGTCTCTCTCTCTCTTCCTCTCTCTGTTTTTTCCTCTGTCTCTCTCTGTTTCTTTCATTCTCTTTTTCTCTGTTTGTCTGTCTCTCTCTCTGTCTGTCACACACACACACACACACACACACACACACATACACACAGTTTTTTTTCTGTGAAAAGAAAAAGAAGAAACCCAAAAAACTGATGGTGGACAAAAGCAATGAAACCCCCACACTGACTATGCTTGGAAAACTTTGCCAAAACTTGCATATATGAAAAAAAAGTTTTTGCTGTTTCTTGGGAAAATTGGCCAAGTGCAAAGTGACAGGTCAGCTCTTCTTTGGTTGGCATTTTTAATTATTGCAAGAATTGAATTGAAGCAAGATCTGAGGATATGAAATTGTCAAATAGTGTCTTGATATGTCCTTTCCTGGGAACATGGCGCATATCCACCTTTAGGAATTAGGTAGGACTCATTCTACCTGAGAGGTGGTACTTTACAAGGGTGGCCTGGGTTCATCTCCAGGCTAACTGTAGAGCTCTAAGACATCTTGAGGGAGACAACAAGGTTTTTCTCTGGACAAAATAGAGCATCAAGGGAGTCATCATGCAATGTAAAGACCACTTTGAGGAGAGAGCCTAGCTTCAAAGTCACAACCTCTACTACTTGCTACTACTCAGGTGTGACCTTAGGAAAAGTACTTTTTCTCTTCAGGCCTCAGTTTTCTCAACTGTAAAATGAGGCGGACAGACTAAATCACACCTAAGTTCTTTTCTAGTATTAAATCTGTAACACTATGAAGAACCAGGCTTCACTTTTGACATAGATGCACAATAAAGGCAAGACTGTGAGGTAGTTAGAGAAATAACACAGCATTTCTCCTCAGTTTACCTTTTTTCTTACTTAAATTCACTGACATGTTGTCAGAGAGGATCTTGGGAGTGTCTAACCTTAAGTGAGATACTTAGAAGGTTTTAACCTAGGCCCAGAGATAAGGGACGGAAGAAAAGACATAATCTTGGGCTGGGATACTTTGCCAAGGTGTGGATCACTGGGTATAGTGGCTATAACTCAAAGAGCTATTAAAGCACTGTGTTGGTAATCAAAATGGGCTCCTTAGCACTTAGTTCAACAAGTGCCCTTGAAGAGTTTGGCCTTTGTTTCCTTTGATTAATTCAGTGTCTTTGATTGAGTCTTACTAGGTGCTAAGCCCCAGGCCCAAACTCCTATTAGGTGTAAAACCCTAGTGGATGTGGATTGGCAACTAAGGCGGGGGCCCAAGTTGGGACTAACTCCAGGGAGGGCCTAGTTTACATGTCTGGGAGAGCATAGGCTTTTAGACCACGTGGGTTTAAGTCCTCCTCTTTATGACGATTCTAGGTCACGTGGGTGAGTCTCATGTGTGACTTACCCCTGATGCTGAAAAAGATATAAAAACCAGGGGTTGGCTGTCTGTTCTTTGGAGCTCTCTTACTCACAGCAGTAGTGGCTCTAGTGACTCTGGGCCAGCCCTTGTTCTGAGCTCCTGGGCTGAACCTAGATGTTGGTAACTACGAATCTGTATTTGGTCTGTCTGTTAATGTTTGTAATTTGTTTGTATTTTGTTCTGAAGTTCATGGTACTGGCTTTTTCCCCTGAACTAAGTGAATGCTGTCTGTATGCTGGATTAAAGTAAACTTATCAACCCCTTCACCTTGCTTTCCTTATTGAGGCAGATCAAAAGAACCTGTGCTGTTGTCATATTAGACACATGTGTATATACCTGTGTAATCCCTATGTATGTACACTCTACTACAAATATACACCTCTGTAAGGCAAGGTAACACGCATTTACTAAGCACTTACTACGTGCTGGACACTGTGCTAAGGGCCAGAGACACATACACAATCAAAAAGAAAGCTAGTCCCTGCCTTCAAGGAGGTTACATTCTAATGGGGTAGGACAACACACAAAATGGAACTTAAAAACAGAGTGAAAGGAAGAGGGTGGCCATGTGCGGGGGCATGGTGATGGGGTTCAGAAATTCAGAAGCAGAGCTAGGAAGAGAGTGAAGGTTGGCCAGCCTGAGCCCCTCCCCAAAATGCAGGACCTGGGAGTAATTCACCAATAGGAAAAATGGGCTGGAATGGTGGCTAAGAAGTTCCTGAATGAGCAGGCTCTGCCTCACTTAAACCCATTCACAAGCAAGCTAAGACTTCACCCTCCTGACATCATTGGTCCTCTTCCAGAACAAAGGAGAACAACCAGAGTGAGTAGGCCTCAGGCACTGAAGGAAGTTCCAGGATGAGACTGCTGCTAACTAGGACTGAAGTCTTCTTCACTTTCAATTGTTAATGAGATTCAGAGCTATAAAGGAGCCCAGAGGCCATCTTGTCCAACCCCTCTCTACCGACAATAAAAGTGAGGTTTAATTTAATGTTAAAAAAAAGAAAGAAAGAAAAGCAAGCCACCACAAATGAATGAATGGTATCAATTCAAGCTGCTATTATTCAAGCAGCACCATGAATCAACTAAACCTGACAGCCTAAAGAGTGCCTTGTATTGTGTTTGAAATTAGATGATGATTATTAAAGCTCAGAAATGTCTGTGTCCCCAAGGAGTATACAGGTTAATTAGAGAAACAAGATAGATAAGTTTATAATTAACACAAATATGTACAGATGAGTACGGTAATTGTCAAAATTGGTTGAAAACAAAAGCAGGGAAGGGATTTTGCTGATGTGAGGCAAAGGTCAAATGGGAATCATTGGGAATAGTTTCCTAGTGTAGGTGAGACTGGAGAGGTGATTTAGGAGAGGAGACTCAGGTGATACAGTAGGTAGGATGAGGAAAATGATTTCGTGCCTAGGAGGTATGACTAGGAGAGAGGGAACTCGGTTTGGAGGGTGATGATAGGCCAAATGGTGAGTATGATAAATATTTTGAAGAAGTTCTCAGCTTCATATACAATCCTTTTGCTCCTCCTCCTCCTCCTCCTCCTCCTCTTCCTCCTCCTCCTCCTCTCCTCCTCCTTCTCTTCCTCTTCCTCTTCGTCCTTCGTATATTGAAATATTTAGCTTATAAACATAAGGAACTTTAAAAGGAAGAAAATATATCATGTTTTGGGCTGAGTGGAAAATGGAAGGTGGGGAAAATTTAATAGGACTAAGAAGAAGAGGAATATAAATGAAAACAACTCCGATTGTTTTCACCTCAGACCCATCAAACTGGTGAAGATGACAAAAAGATGGAAATGGCAAACATTTGAGGTGCTATGCAGGGGTGGAGAACTTGCGGCCTTGAGGCCACATGTGACCCTCTAAGTCCTCAAGTGCGGCCCTTTGGCTGAATCCAAATGTCACATAATGAATCCCCTTAATTAAAAGATCTGTTCTATAAAATTTGGACTCAGTCAAAAGGCCACAGCCAAGGACCTAGAAGGCCACAGGTTCCCCACCCCTGGGGGAAGACAAACACACCAGTTCATGTGGTCCAACTCTTTTAAAAAAACAATTTGGATTATACAGTGATACCATTGGAGTAGAATCCCCAAGGCGGTCAAGGGGCACAGAGACAGTGTCCCAAAAGCTATAATACTTAAAAGTGAACTAAGACTTTTGGGACACCCTGCAGGCAAAAATATTTTTACTAGCACTTTTTTTTATAAGTAGCATAGAATTGGAAACAAAATTCTCATCCATCAATTGAGGACTAACTATACAAATCATTGTATATCAAATTGATAGAATATTATTACACTCTTTTTTTTCTTTAACATATTTAGTTTTCAGCATTGATTTTCACAAGAGTTTGAAATACAAATTTTCTCCCCATTTCTACCCTCCCCCCCACTCCAAGATGGCATATATTCTGGTTGCCCTATTCCCCAGTCAGCCTTCCCTTCTGTCACCCCACTCCCCTCCCATCCCCTTTTCCCTTCCTTCCTTGTAGGGCAAGATAACTTTCTACACCCCATTGCCTGTGTATCTTATTTTCTAGTTGCATGCAAAAACTTTTTTTTTTTGTTTTTGAACATCTGTTTTTAAAACTTTGAGTTCCAAATTCTCTTCCCTCTTCCCTTCCCACCCACCCTCCCTAAAAAGTCAAGCAATTCAACATAGGCCACATGTGTATCATTATGTATAGCCCTTCCACAATACTCATGTTGTGAAAGACTAACTATATTTTGCTCCTTCCCAACCCATCCCCCTTTATTGAATTTTCTCCCTTGACCCTGTCCCCTTTTGAAAGTGTCCTGTTCGGGGTTCTTGGGGAAGGAGGAGTGCTGGTGTGGCAGAGGTGGCGCATCCCCCCCCAAACGTGGAACATAGTTCTCTAAACTCTACAAGCAGTCATACTCCACTGAAAAACTCAAGGGTCAAGTTAGTTGGCTGGTAATATGGCCAGGCAGCAAAAATGCACCCAGATTTAGTCTCAGACTTTGGATTCTTTCTTTGGTGACAAAGAAGACCAAAACATACACACAGAAGAAGTTAACAAAGTCAAAGAGCCTACAACAAAAGCCTCGAAGAAAAACATGAATTGGTCTCAGGCCATGGAAGAGCTCAAAAAGGATTTGGAAAAGCAAGTTAGAGAAGTAGAGGAAAAATTGGGAAGAGAAATGAGAAGGATGCGAGAAAACCATGAAAAACAAGTCAATGACTTGCTAAAGGACACTCAAAAAATACTGAAAAATACACTGAAGAAAACAACACCTTAAAAAATAGACTAACTCAAATGGCAAAAGAGCTCCAAAAAGCCAATGAGGAGAAGAATGCCTTGAAAGGAAGAATTAGTCAAATGGAAAAGGAGGTCCAAAAGACCACTGAAGAAAATACTACCTTAAAAATGAGATGGGAGCAAGTGGAAGCTAGTGACTTTATGAGAAATCAAGATATTATAAAACAGAACCAAAGGAATGAAAAAATGGAAGACAATGTGAAATATCTCCTTGGAAAAACCACTGACCTGGAAAATAGATCCAGGAGAGATAATTTAAAAATTATTGGACTACCTGAAAGCTATGATCAAAAAAAGAGCCTAGATATCATCTTTCAAGAAATTATCAAGAAGAACTGCCCTGATATTCTAGAGCCACAGGGCAAAATAGAAATTGAAGGAATCCATTGATCGCCTCCTCAAATAGATCTCAAAAAGAAATCTCCTAGGAATATTGTTGCCAAATTCCAGAGCTCCCAGATCAAGGAGAAAATACTGCAAGCAGCCAGAAAGAAACAATTTGAGTATTGTGGAAACCCAATCAGAATAGCCCAAGACCTGGCAGCTTCTACATTAAGAGATCGAAGGGCTTGGAATATGATATTCCGGAGGTCAATGGAGCTAGGATTAAAACCAAGAATCACCTACCCAGCAAAACTGAATAACATGCTCCAAGGCAAAATATGGATTTTCAATAAAATAGAGGACTTTCAAGCTTTCTCAGTGAAAAGACCAAAGCTGAACAGAAAATTTGACTTTCAAACACAAGAATCAAGAGAAGCATGAAAAGGTAATCAAGAAAAAGAACAAGAAAAAGAAATTGCAAGGGACTTACTAAAGTTGAACTGTTTTGTTTACATTCCTACATGGAAAGATGATGTGTATGATTCATGAGACCTCAGTATTAGGGTAGCTGAAGGGAATATGCATATATATATCTATATGTTTATATAGATATATATAAGTGAATGTGTATGTATGTATATGTGTATGTGTATATGTGTGTGTGTATATATATATATGTATATACATATACATATATATATATATATATATATATATATAGAGAGAGAGAGAGAGAGAGAGAGAGGGAGGGCACGGGGTGAGTGGAAGATGAAGGGAAGATATCTAAAAGAAATAAAATCAAATTAAGGGATGAGAGAGGAATATATTGAGAGAGGGAGATAGGGAGAGATAGAATGGGGTAGATTATCTCACATCAAGGTGGCAAGAGGAAGCAGTTCTGTGGGAGGAGGGGAGAGGGAAGTGAGGGGGGAGTGAGTGAGTCTTGCTCTCATCAGATTTGGCCTGAGGAGGGAATACCATACATACTCAATTGGGTATCTTACCCCACAGGAAAGAAGAGGGAAGAAGATAAAAAAGGGGGGGGATGATGGAGGGGAGGGGAGATGGGGGTGGAGGTAATCAAATATTATTACACTCTTAAGAAATGATGAATATGAAGTATTCAGAGAAATTTGAGAAGATCTGCATAAATAAAAACAAGGGCAGTGTGGTCTTGACCATCCTTCCTCCAGGCTTCACTAAGGAGATCAGAACTCCAGATCAGGATACTTGCTGATTTCAAACAGAAATGTCCTAGTGGTCTCCTCGATGACCAGTGAGTTTGGACATCACTTTGGGTCTGGCCAATGGGGCTCGTATGGTTCTTAGGTCCACCTCTTTAATCTTTCGTTACTGTGTGAAAAAGAGCTGTGTTGAGCTGGCGGACATAGAGGTGGAAAGACAATGGTCATGCGATCAACAGCACCAAATTCTTGACCCTGAGCTGTGAGCAAATCAGACATGGTACATCCACTGAGTGGATTTTTCGTAGCTGAAATCTGCTCAGGCTGCAGGTGAAGACAGTGTCTTCACCCTGTCTTTTTTGCTCCTGACAATGTTAAGTCAACGTCTGTGAGCTTAATGTTTCCCTAGGTCATGGGAGGCTTTATTTTCATTCTTTAAAAATAAGCTTACTGTTCTTTGTTTGAACATGTACTTTGTTTATCGAGCCAGCAAAATGTGAGAAAACTGTTAACCACCCTCATTGCTAAACTGTGTGTGTTAATAATAGTCAAAATGCAGCAGAGAGAAAAAATTGGAAATGGACAGGAAGGAAGGGAGAAAAATAATTTGAAACTTTATTTTGCCAAAGTGTGATCTCTGACTAGGTGCTCGGAGCAGTTAGAGAATGAAGTTATTCATTCAAATTTGCAACTTCTCAGGGCAGAGAGAATTATTTTTACCAGGATTTCTTTAGGCAGTTAGATTGTGAAGCAGGTAGCGTTGGGCCAGGAGTCATAAAGATCTGAGCTCAAAATTGTCCTCATGCACTTGCTAGCTGTTAGCCTGGGCAAGTTCCTTACCCTCTGTCTGCCTCAGTTTCTTCAACTATAAAATGGAGAAAAAATAGCACCTACCTCCCAGGGTTCTTGTGAGATTAAAAATGAGATAATATTTGTAAATGGTTTGGCACAATGCCTGGGATGTATTAGGCACTTAATAAATGTTTGTTCTCTTCTTCCTTTTCTCCTAGGCAAGTGAGTCGGCAGCCATAGCTAGATGACAAGATGAACTGGCATTGATGGTGGTATCTGACATTTGTTCCTTGGCCTGATTCAAGGGAAAAATTCTTTTCAGAGGGGATGGGCCAAGGAGATAGCTGAAGAGAACGTCATGCCCATATAGGGATGGTTGACCTGGGCCACAAAAATAGTCAGGACACGTAAAAGTGATTGACAGCCTTGTCTGCCCACTTAGCACTTCAGGAGAGCAACTCCTAGTATAAAATAAGAAAAATCAGGGCAACGCTTCATAAGATGAATATAATAGCATAAAAAAGAATTAACACTGCAACACTTGAGAACTCTAATCAAAGCAGTGAGCAACCATGACTTCAGTAGTCTGATGGTGAAGCATACCTCTCACCCCTTGGCAGAAAGGTGGTAGACCAGGGCAGTGGAATAAGGTATACATTTTCAGGCATGGATGCTGTATTATTTGTTTGACTTATATCTATTATTTCTTATAATAAAATATTATCTTAACTATCAGGAAGTAAAAGTGATAGAAAAAAGAGCATCATTTTTTTTAAATAAGAGGAGATAGAGTGAGGTCCTTTGTGAAACCATGGGTCCCCTGTCATAGCAAGTGTTCAAGAAGAGGTAGGTTAGATAGTACACATTAGGCAGGGGATTGGCCTAGATGACCTATAAGGTCTCTCAACTCTAAGAGTCTGAGATTATTATTGACCTATAGTCAGCAATGAGAATGGCAATTCTTCAATAATGTAATATAATTATATATTTATATATACATATAAATATATACATACTTTTATATATAAAAATATGCATATATAAACAGATATATATACATACATGCATATGTGTTATACACATATATACATATAATACACTTACATGTGCATATAATTATATATTTATATATGCATATAAATATATACATACTTTTATGCATATAAATATGCACATATAAATATATATACACTCACACATAATACACTTATATGTGCATATTTACACATACTCATGTATGTACAATGTCTACAACTATATCTATCCACATCTGTCTGTCTGTCACCCTTTGACTATGTGGAATAGATATATCAGCCAATCTTTATAGTTCTTTTTGACACCTCGATGCCAAAATAATCCCAGTATTTTGGTAAAATCTTGGCATGTGCATGATCGCCCATGGGGACAGATCTTGAATTTGGAGAGTGCAATTTTTAAAAGGCCACAGAGATGTCAAAGCAAAGGTCAGTAGAACGTGAGGCCTGTGCTAGAGGCAGGGAGTGTGGTACCCACAGAAATCTTCCCAGAATGAAAACTTCCCACAACTAAGGAGAACAGGTATTTAAGTAGAGCAGACCAAGGGCATGGAGCACATGTATATACTATAACTCAACCCTAGACCTGATGAAGCCTTTGTAAAGGTCTTTATAAAAAAAAAGTCTTTATAAAGACTCCCTAACTAATGATCATCCAGCCCTTGTGAGGAGGCAAATTTTTGCTTAAGTGGTTTTTGCAACATGGGAACTCTCCATTGTCCATTGGCAGTCCTGCTTAGTTTCAACTCCACGGAACATCATCCCCTTATAACCTCCCCCTCCCCATCTTCCTTTAGCTTCCTTTATGTGTTATCTTCTTGTATTGTGTGCCCCTTGAGGCCAGGGTTTATCTTTCATTTTCTTATTTATATCCCTAGTGTTTATCCCACTGCCTGGCACATAGTAGGCCCTTAATAAATGTTTATTGAGTTAAATTGAA